>NW_027460456.1:600000-867000 GCF_050947875.1 Dermacentor variabilis | reverse complement strand
ATTGGGGAACCGGATAAGCAGACGAAAGGTGGATGCTGTGTGCTGTCTTCGATAAGAGTGTAGTGAGGGGTGTGGGCATACGGGGGAATATTTTGTGGGTAGTCGGACGTGTGCTTCCTTCATATCAATGTTATGAGGCGTCTGTTTGTAGAGCTCGGTTGAGGCTACGTTTGCACATGGTACGGATGCGGCAAAACCGCGTGAGAAGCTTAAGCAGCCGTCAGGAAGTGTGGCTATGGTGCGACGGTATCGCCGCGCGGACGAAGGACGTTGAACGGGGCGCCAGGAGGAACAGGTAGTCAGAGTTGAACTGCGCGGTTCGTTACTGGCTAGCACGATGTAACACCATCGCGTGTTCAGGGTACTGCAATTATGCTCGCGGACAACACTTCTTCGCTACCTAGGGAAAGATACTGGTGAGGAGCCTCTGCATATGAATGTATTTATACATAATGTAGTCCAGGCGCGCTCGGCACAAGTTTCGCCAACCTCTTTCGTCAAGGCAGCTAAATTTGCTCAGAGTGAATTAATGTTTGATGCAGCCGGTATGTACGAAGTTCCCAACAGCGAGTGCAGCCATCTTGCGTCGGCTAATAGTTGGACGCGCAAGCGACACTGGCGTCGGTAGAGCCGGCGCAGCAGTGGGGTCACTCGTTCGTACATACATGCGCGCCAATGGTTGCGATTTTCAGAGGAGTTTACTTAGGTTGCATGCAGACGGTGGAGAAAACATCTTTGGGTGCTTTCTTTGCTAAAATGGTACGAGGAACAGCAAGCAACACTCACCAGGAGAGACAGGCGTCGTTTTACCGTTGATGGATGCGCAAAACGTGGGACGGTGTCAGGTGTACGAAAACTGGAAAGAGCCGAGTAAAACTACGGTAAAAGAGCGGTAGTTGATTCATAAATGCTACGCATCTTGTCCGAGTAAGTGCCGCAAAAGCACAGCAGTGGACTGCCCACGTAAGAAAACGTAAGGCTGTGCAAATTGTAGCTGCAGTGAAAGAAGCGCGATTAGTTTTGGTAATTTTCGATTTGCTTCGAGGTGAAATAAAGTCCGCGAGTGTAGCACCACTGTGGCGTGTTTGCGCCACGGGTCGTAGGGTGAGAGGTGTGGTGGCTGCAGTGTTGCTATGCCAGAAGAAGAGATCGTGTGAGGTGGTGTCACAGAAAGGACGCCTCAGCGCGCGTGGAAACTGGATTAGACGCAGTGAGCGAAAGATCAGCGTTGTGGAAAACAGCATATGCGGAAGAGCGAAAGAAAGGACCACAGGTGAGTGCACATACCAACAAATGCCATGTTTGTAGTTGTGCAACTGATGGGCTCTGCGGAGATAGAGATTCTTATTTGAGGAAGGAAGAAGTGGGGTAAAGTGCAGTGCAGTAACTGTCTCTCAGATGAGGACACCTCAACGCCCTGCACAGGGGGGAAGGGATAGAAAAGAGTGGTGGAAGAAATAGGGAAGGAGCAGCAGCGGTCGAACCGCCGTAGGCGTGGGGAGGAGGGGGCTCAGAGGCGATCAGCTAGGGCGATGTCCTCGGCGAACACCAGAAACGCTCGGAAGAGGCGCCTATGGCTCGAGATGCAGCCCGAGGGGTGCAGTAGGTTGTCCACCGTTGCACGGGGGAGGTTGAGTGTAGGGTAGACTTTTGCGAGGGCCGCGCGCGCGTTCGAGAGTCGGACACTGACACAGCAAGTGTTGCAACGTTTCCGTCGCGCCGCAGTCCTGGCAAAGGGGAGAGGGCGCTCGTTGCAAGCGATGCCTCCTCTCGGCGGGCCACACGGAACCGGTCCGCAGGGCGAGGAGGAAGGCGCGCTCGCGCCTGGTGAAACCGGCCTCCAGGAGATGGCATGGCGGGCGCCCCCGCGCAACCCGGCCGTCAGGGTGGCGGAGCGCGAGCTCTCGGCGGATCCTGAGCGGCGCGGTGTCGAACGAGCTGACCCGCTGCGTGATCGGCGTGTTGTTATCGTGTGCGCGTCGTGCGAGCTTGTCGACGGCCTCATTCCCGGCGACGCCAACATGCGAGGGCACCCACCCACATTGCAGGCGCAGAGCCAGTCCCCGTTGCTGCAAAGCGTGGAGTGTGCACGCAACACGCTGGGGGAGCAGTGGGGCACGATTCTCTAGTAACAGCTGCTGCAGCGCGGGCCTCAAGTCGGTGAGGATCGCCGCGCGGGCGATGTGTGGCGCTTGCTCGAGCACGTCTGCAGCCTGGTGTATTCGCACAAGCTCAGCGGTGATTGAGTTGGCTCGACAGGGCAGGCGACACTTGCTTTCGATGGCGAGGCTCGGGGCGATGCAAGCAGCAGCCGCGGAGCCGTCCTCGACAACCGAGCCGTCCGTGTACAGGTGCGCTCTCCCTGCCAGGTCGTACTCTATCGTCGCTGCAGCCTCCTGCATGATGGCGCAGAGAGGCGTGCGGTGCTTGGAGCGGACGCCTGGCAGTTCGAGACACACGTCCAGGGGCACGGCGAGACTCGGAGGCGGCCAGGCTGGTACGATGTTCTCAAACAGCTGCATCATCTTGCCATGGGCTCTGCAGAGCGGCGCGTACCAATTGGCTGCGCCTGCACTTCCGAGCGAATCCTGCACGGTGGCGTGCACAACCGCATCGCGTGCACAGCGCATCACGTGAGTGCTGGGCAATCCTCACCGCGCACGCGTTCTGCGGAGCGGCACGCGCCGGCCCGCTAAGACAAGCTTTTTCGAAGCTTGTCTTAGCTGCAGTGAAACAGCAGAATTCAAGAAGAGGAGGGTCGGAAGGAGGAATACTCATGCATGGGAGTTGAAGAAAAAGGGCAGAAAGCATACATGCAGGAGTTAGAAAAAAAAGGTGCAGAAAGAGAAAAAGAGAGAGAACACCCATCCACGCTCTGCAGAGCGGCACGCCGCGCACACACGCTCTTTCGAGCGTGCAGCACAGGGCAGCTGCGGCGATAAAGAGGAGTTCGAGACGAAAAGGAAAGGTCGGAAGAATTAGTTCGAATTGCATGGGTGCTGAAGGAAAAGAAAAGGGTCGGAAAGAGAGAGAATGAGTGAGACAGCCAGCACCCACACACATGCATGCATGCATGCATGCCACACACATGCATGCATGCATGCATGCATGCATGCATGCATGGGCACTTGAAACCTCGCTCACGCACCGGCTCTGCAGAGCGGCACGCGCAAGCCCGCACACACACACGCTCCTTCGAGCCTGCAGCACAGGGCCGCGCACGCCAGCTCCGCTAAACCGCGCGCAGCGCGAGGTTAAGAGCCCAATGCCCCCACTTGTTACTACCATATGTGCCTAGCCAGGCACGGCCTCCGTAACAGTACCCGCGGCCGCTCAAACGAGCAGCACACGCGTGGGAGTAGAACAGATACCCAAAGCAAGCATTCCATTAGGCTCCATCCTCAAGAAATCCAACCACAGAAGTATGCACGCTCGCGTTTATAGGTTTATGAGTTTTTATTAGAAGCCTCTTATAGAATTACCAGGAATTTAAATAATTTATGCTGCAACAGATCATTTTGCGTAAAGTTTTATATTTGAAACTACCGTGCTTAGGCCAATACGTGGCACAATAAACATTTTTAGCCTAAACTACACTTATTTTGCTTATTTTCCTCGCGACGGGTTGCCTCAGTATAGAGGTGGCAAGGACTTTCCTTGAATTGGCATTGTTATTTTCGCCATCTCTTATCAGTGGCCTCAAACACTCTACCAAGCTTCGATATTAGTGGCCCCTATCGCGAGCTGTACGAAACACAAGTGGAAGCGCCGTGGCATTTTGTATCGCAGTTAACCAGATGGCAGTGGCATTCCTAGAGGGTAGAGTCACTGAAAAAAAAAAATTCAGGGTATCGCATTTGTTTTCCAGCCCTGCCGCGGCTAGCGGCGCTTCGATCACTCGCTTCACGCGACCTCTTGCCGGCATATCCATCCAAGCGCTTTCAGTAAGCACGTCGAACACGAAGCGTGCACAACGTGGACAAAGAGCGTGCACTGTGTGCCTGGCGACAGGACTTTGTTTCTGGCGAACATAGGCCACAGAAGTTACCATAAGATTAGGCCTGGCTGCTTCGCGTGTAGCAACCAATCGGTGCCCGGAAAATTTTCTGCAATCCGTGCGGGAAGGACGACCGGGATCGGCGTTCTCGTGGCTGTACAGAATTGGCCGCTAAAGCTTCGCGCCCTCGAACAACCGCTTTTGCGAGGTAAGTTTGTTCAATAACTTACGCGCAGTTTGGTGGACATATATTGGTTTCAAGCGACCGCACTTGCGCGTGACCGCTAAACTTTACCTGTTCGGTACGCGGCTCGCTTTGCTTCGCGCTATGGAAAATCACGTATTACATACCTTTCAAGCAAGCTCTTGGTTTGCGCTGCCAGCTGTGCCTTGCGCTACTGTTTCAAATAAACTGATGGGTTCGCGGCTCGCTTTGCTTCGCGCTATTGAAAGTCGCATAGTACTTTCAAGTAAGCTCTTCGGATCGCGCTGTCAGCTCTGCTTTGCGCTACTGTTTCCACTAAACTGATGGGTTCGCGGCTCGCTTTGCTTGGCGCTATCTAAAGTCGCGCAGTACTTATCTTTCAAGTAAGCTATTTTGTCCGCGCTACCAGCTCTGCTTCGCGCTAGCGTTTCCAGTAACCTGTTCGGTTCGCAGCTCTCTTCGCTTCGCGCTATTGAAAGTCGCGCAGTAGATACCTTTCAAGTAAGCTCTTCGGATCGCGCTGTCAGCTCTGCTTTGCGCTACTGTTTCCAGTAAACTGATGGGTTCGCGGCTCGCTTTGCTTGGCGCTATTTAAAGTCGCGCAGTACTTATCTTTCAAGTAAGCTATTTTGTCCGCGCTACCAGCACTGCTTCGCGCTAGCGTTTCCAGTAACCTGTTCGGCTCGCAGCTCTCTTCGCTTCGCGCTATTGAAAGTCGCGCAGTAGATACCTTTCAAGTAAGCTCTTCGGATCGCGCTGTCAGCTCTGCTTTGCGCTACTGTTTCCAGTAAACTGATGGGTTCGCGGCTCGCTTTGCTTGGCGCTATTTAAAGTCGCGCAGTACTTATCTTTCAAGTAAGCTATTTTGTCCGCGCTACCAGCACTGCTTCGCGCTAGCGTTTCCAGTAACCTGTTCGGCTCGCAGCTCTCTTCGCTTTGCGCAATTGAAAGTCGCGCAGTAGATACCTTTCAAGTAAGCTCTTCGGATCGCGCTGTCAGCTCTGCTTTGCGCTACTGTTTCCAGTAAACTGATGGGTTCGCGGCTCGCTTTGCTTGGCGCTATTTAAAGTCGAGCAGTACTTATCTTTCAAGTAAGCTATTTTGTCCGCGCTACCAGCTCTGCTTCGCGCTAGCGTTTCCAGTAACCTGTTCGGTTCGCAGCTCTCTTCGCTTCGCGCTATTGAAAGTCGCGCAGTAGATACCTTTCAAGTAAGCTCTTCGGATCGCGCTGTCAGCTCTGCTTTGCGCTACTGTTTCCAGTAAACTGATGGGTTCGCGGCTCGCTTTGCTTGGCGCTATTTAAAGTCGCGCAGTACTTATCTTTCAAGTAAGCTATTTTGTCCGCGCTACCAGCACTGCTTCGCGCTAGCGTTTCCAGTAACCTGTTCGGCTCGCAGCTCTCTTCGCTTCGCGCTATTGAAAGTCGCGCAGTAGATACCTTTCAAGTAAGCTCTTCGGATCGCGCTGTCAGCTCTGCTTTGCGCTACTGTTTCCAGTAAACTGATGGGTTCGCGGCTCGCTTTGCTTGGCGCTATTTAAAGTCGCGCAGTACTTATCTTTCAAGTAAGCTATTTTGTCCGCGCTACCAGCACTGCTTCGCGCTAGCGTTTCCAGTAACCTGTTCGGCTCGCAGCTCTCTTCGCTTTGCGCAATTGAAAGTCGCGCAGTAGATACCTTTCAAGTAAGCTCTTCGGATCGCGCTGTCAGCTCTGCTTTGCGCTACTGTTTCCAGTAAACTGATGGGTTCGCGGCTCGCTTTGCTTGGCGCTATTTAAAGTCGAGCAGTACTTATCTTTCAAGTAAGCTATTTTGTCCGCGCTACCAGCTCTGCTTCGCGCTAGCGTTTCCAGTAACCTGTTCGGCTCGCAGCTCTCTTCGCTTTGCGCAATTGAAAGTCGCGCAGTAGATACCTTTCAAGTAAGCTCTTCGGATCGCGCTGTCAGCTCTGCTTTGCGCTACTGTTTCCAGTAAACTGATGGGTTCGCGGCTAGCTTTGCTTGGCGCTATTTAAAGTCGAGCAGTACTTATCTTTCAAGTAAGCTATTTTGTCCGCGCTACCAGCACTGCTTCGCGCTAGCGTTTCCAGTAACCTGTTCGGCTCGCAGCTCTCTTCGCTTTGCGCAATTGAAAGTCGCGCAGTAGATACCTTTCAAGTAAGCTCTTCGGATCGCGCTGTCAGCTCTGCTTTGCGCTACTGTTTCCACTAAACTGATGGGTTCGCGGCTCGCTTTGCTTGGCGCTATTTAAAGTCGCGCAGTACTTATCTTTCAAGTAAGCTATTTTGTCCGCGCTACCAGCACTGCTTCGCGCTAGCGTTTCCAGTAACCTGTTCGGCTCGCAGCTCTCTTCGCTTTGCGCAATTGAAAGTCGCGCAGTAGATACCTTTCAAGTAAGCTCTTCGGATCGCGCTGTCAGCTCTGCTTTGCGCTACTGTTTCCAGTAAACTGATGGGTTCGCGGCTCGCTTTGCTTGGCGCTATTTAAAGTCGAGCAGTACTTATCTTTCAAGTAAGCTATTTTGTCCGCGCTACCAGCTCTGCTTCGCGCTAGCGTTTCCAGTAACCTGTTCGGCTCGCAGCTCTCTTCGCTTTGCGCAATTGAAAGTCGCGCAGTAGATACCTTTCAAGTAAGCTCTTCGGATCGCGCTGTCAGCTCTGCTTTGCGCTACTGTTTCCACTAAACTGATGGGTTCGCGGCTCGCTTTGCTTGGCGCTATTTAAAGTCGCGCAGTACTTATCTTTCAAGTAAGCTATTTTGTCCGCGCTACCAGCACTGCTTCGCGCTAGCGTTTCCAGTAACCTGTTCGGCTCGCAGCTCTCTTCGCTTTGCGCAATTCAAAGTCGCGCAGTAGATACCTTTCAAGTAAGCTCTTCGGATCGCGCTGTCAGCTCTGCTTTGCGCTACTGTTTCCACTAAACTGATGGGTTCGCGGCTCGCTTTGCTTGGCGCTATTTAAAGTCGCGCAGTACTTATCTTTCAAGTAAGCTATTTTGTCCGCGCTACCAGCTCTGCTTCGCGCTAGCGTTTCCAGTAACCTGTTCGGCTCGCAGCTCTCTTCGCTTTGCGCAATTGAAAGTCGCGCAGTAGATACCTTTCAAGTAAGCTCTTCGGATCGCGCTGTCAGCTCTGCTTTGCGCTACTGTTTCCACTAAACTGATGGGTTCGCGGCTCGCTTTGCTTGGCGCTATTTAAAGTCGAGCAGTACTTATCTTTCAAGTAAGCTATTTTGTCCGCGCTACCAGCTCTGCTTCGCGCTAGCGTTTCCAGTAACCTGTTCGGCTCGCAGCTCTCTTCGCTTTGCGCAATTGAAAGTCGCGCAGTAGATACCTTTCAAGTAAGCTCTTCGGATCGCGCTGTCAGCTCTGCTTTGCGCTACTGTTTCCAGTAAACTGATGGGTTCGCGGCTAGCTTTGCTTGGCGCTATTTAAAGTCGAGCAGTACTTATCTTTCAAGTAAGCTATTTTGTCCGCGCTACCAGCACTGCTTCGCGCTAGCGTTTCCAGTAACCTGTTCGGCTCGCAGCTCTCTTCGCTTTGCGCAATTGAAAGTCGCGCAGTAGATACCTTTCAAGTAAGCTCTTCGGATCGCGCTGTCAGCTCTGCTTTGCGCTACTGTTTCCACTAAACTGATGGGTTCGCGGCTCGCTTTGCTTGGCGCTATTTAAAGTCGCGCAGTACTTATCTTTCAAGTAAGCTATTTTGTCCGCGCTACCAGCACTGCTTCGCGCTAGCGTTTCCAGTAACCTGTTCGGCTCGCAGCTCTCTTCGCTTTGCGCAATTGAAAGTCGCGCAGTAGATACCTTTCAAGTAAGCTCTTCGGATCGCGCTGTCAGCTCTGCTTTGCGCTACTGTTTCCAGTAAACTGATGGGTTCGCGGCTCGCTTTGCTTGGCGCTATTTAAAGTCGAGCAGTACTTATCTTTCAAGTAAGCTATTTTGTCCGCGCTACCAGCTCTGCTTCGCGCTAGCGTTTCCAGTAACCTGTTCGGCTCGCAGCTCTCTTCGCTTTGCGCAATTGAAAGTCGCGCAGTAGATACCTTTCAAGTAAGCTCTTCGGATCGCGCTGTCAGCTCTGCTTTGCGCTACTGTTTCCACTAAACTGATGGGTTCGCGGCTCGCTTTGCTTGGCGCTATTTAAAGTCGCGCAGTACTTATCTTTCAAGTAAGCTATTTTGTCCGCGCTACCAGCACTGCTTCGCGCTAGCGTTTCCAGTAACCTGTTCGGCTCGCAGCTCTCTTCGCTTTGCGCAATTCAAAGTCGCGCAGTAGATACCTTTCAAGTAAGCTCTTCGGATCGCGCTGTCAGCTCTGCTTTGCGCTACTGTTTCCACTAAACTGATGGGTTCGCGGCTCGCTTTGCTTGGCGCTATTTAAAGTCGCGCAGTACTTATCTTTCAAGTAAGCTATTTTGTCCGCGCTACCAGCTCTGCTTCGCGCTAGCGTTTCCAGTAACCTGTTCGGCTCGCAGCTCTCTTCGCTTTGCGCAATTGAAAGTCGCGCAGTAGATACCTTTCAAGTAAGCTCTTCGGATCGCGCTGTCAGCTCTGCTTTGCGCTACTGTTTCCACTAAACTGATGGGTTCGCGGCTCGCTTTGCTTGGCGCTATTTAAAGTCGAGCAGTACTTATCTTTCAAGTAAGCTATTTTGTCCGCGCTACCAGCTCTGCTTCGCGCTAGCGTTTCCAGTAACCTGTTCGGCTCGCAGCTCTCTTCGCTTTGCGCAATTGAAAGTCGCGCAGTAGATACCTTTCAAGTAAGCTCTTCGGATCGCGCTGTCAGCTCTGCTTTGCGCTACTGTTTCCACTAAACTGATGGGTTCGCGGCTCGCTTTGCTTGGCGCTATTTAAAGTCGCGCAGTACTTATCTTTCAAGTAAGCTATTTTGTCCGCGCTACCAGCACTGCTTCGCGCTAGCGTTTCCAGTAACCTGTTCGGCTCGCAGCTCTCTTCGCTTTGCGCAATTCAAAGTCGCGCAGTAGATACCTTTCAAGTAAGCTCTTCGGATCGCGCTGTCAGCTCTGCTTTGCGCTACTGTTTCCACTAAACTGATGGGTTCGCGGCTCGCTTTGCTTGGCGCTATTTAAAGTCGCGCAGTACTTATCTTTCAAGTAAGCTATTTTGTCCGCGCTACCAGCTCTGCTTCGCGCTAGCGTTTCCAGTAACCTGTTCGGCTCGCAGCTCTCTTCGCTTTGCGCAATTGAAAGTCGCGCAGTAGATACCTTTCAAGTAAGCTCTTCGGATCGCGCTGTCAGCTCTGCTTTGCGCTACTGTTTCCAGTAAACTGATGGGTTCGCGGCTCGCTTTGCTTGGCGCTATTTAAAGTCGAGCAGTACTTATCTTTCAAGTAAGCTATTTTGTCCGCGCTACCAGCACTGCTTCGCGCTAGCGTTTCCAGTAACCTGTTCGGCTCGCAGCTCTCTTCGCTTTGCGCAATTCAAAGTCGCGCAGTAGATACCTTTCAAGTAAGCTCTTCGGATCGCGCTGTCAGCTCTGCTTTGCGCTACTGTTTCCACTAAACTGATGGTTTCGCGGCTCGCTTTGCTTGGCGCTATTTAAAGTCGCGCAGTACTTATCTTTCAAGTAAGCTATTTTGTCCGCGCTACCAGCACTGCTTCGCGCTAGCGTTTCCAGTAACCTGTTCGGCTCGCAGCTCTCTTCGCTTTGCGCAATTCAAAGTCGCGCAGTAGATACCTTTCAAGTAAGCTCTTCGGATCGCGCTGTCAGCTCTGCTTTGCGCTACTGTTTCCACTAAACTGATGGGTTCGCGGCTCGCTTTGCTTGGCGCTATTTAAAGTCGCGCAGTACTTATCTTTCAAGTAAGCTATTTTGTCCGCGCTACCAGCTCTGCTTCGCGCTAGCGTTTCCAGTAACCTGTTCGGCTCGCAGCTCTCTTCGCTTTGCGCAATTGAAAGTCGCGCAGTAGATACCTTTCAAGTAAGCTCTTCGGATCGCGCTGTCAGCTCTGCTTTGCGCTACTGTTTCCAGTAAACTGATGGGTTCGCGGCTCGCTTTGCTTGGCGCTATTTAAAGTCGAGCAGTACTTATCTTTCAAGTAAGCTATTTTATCCGCGCTACCAGCACTGCTTCGCGCTAGCGTTTCCAGTAACCTGTTCGGCTCGCAGCTCTCTTCGCTTTGCGCAATTCAAAGTCGCGCAGTAGATACCTTTCAAGTAAGCTCTTCGGATCGCGCTGTCAGCTCTGCTTTGCGCTACTGTTTCCAGTAAACTGATGGGTTCGCGGCTCGCTTTGCTTGGCGCTATTTAAAGTCGAGCAGTACTTATCTTTCAAGTAAGCTATTTTGTCCGCGCTACCAGCTCTGCTTCGCGCTAGCGTTTCCAGTAACCTGTTCGGCTCGCAGCTCTCTTCGCTTTGCGCAATTGAAAGTCGCGCAGTAGATACCTTTCAAGTAAGCTCTTCGGATCGCGCTGTCAGCTCTGCTTTGCGCTACTGTTTCCACTAAACTGATGGGTTCGCGGCTCGCTTTGCTTGGCGCTATTTAAAGTCGCGCAGTACTTATCTTTCAAGTAAGCTATTTTGTCCGCGCTACCAGCACTGCTTCGCGCTAGCGTTTCCAGTAACCTGTTCGGCTCGCAGCTCTCTTCGCTTTGCGCTATTGAAAGTCGCGCAGTAGATACCTTTCAAGTAAGCTCTTCGGATCGCGCTGTCAGCTCTGCTTTGCGCTACTGTTTCCACTAAACTGATGGGTTCGCGGCTCGCTTTGCTTGGCGCTATTTAAAGTCGCGCAGTACTTATCTTTCAAGTAAGCTATTTTGTCCGCGCTACCAGCTCTGCTTCGCGCTAGCGTTTCCAGTAACCTGTTCGGCTCGCAGCTCTCTTCGCTTTGCGCAATTGAAAGTCGCGCAGTAGATACCTTTCAAGTAAGCTCTTCGGATCGCGCTGTCAGCTCTGCTTTGCGCTACTGTTTCCAGTAAACTGATGGGTTCGCGGCTCGCTTTGCTTGGCGCTATTTAAAGTCGAGCAGTACTTATCTTTCAAGTAAGCTATTTTGTCCGCGCTACCAGCACTGCTTCGCGCTAGCGTTTCCAGTAACCTGTTCGGCTCGCAGCTCTCTTCGCTTTGCGCAATTCAAAGTCGCGCAGTAGATACCTTTCAAGTAAGCTCTTCGGATCGCGCTGTCAGCTCTGCTTTGCGCTAGTGTTTCCACTAAACTGATGGGTTCGCGGCTCGCTTTGCTTGGCGCTATTTAAAGTCGCGCAGTACTTATCTTTCAAGTAAGCTATTTTGTCCGCGCTACCAGCTCTGCTTCGCGCTAGCGTTTCCAGTAACCTGTTCGGCTCGCAGCTCTCTTCGGTTTGCGCAATTGAAAGTCGCGCAGTAGATACCTTTCAAGTAAGCTCTTCGGATCGCGCTGTCAGCTCTGCTTTGCGCTACTGTTTCCACTAAACTGATGGGTTCGCGGCTCGCTTTGCTTGGCGCTATTTAAAGTCGAGCAGTACTTATCTTTCAAGTAAGCTATTTTGTCCGCGCTACCAGCACTGCTTCGCGCTAGCGTTTCCAGTAACCTGTTCGGCTCGCAGCTCTCTTCGCTTTGCGCAATTCAAAGTCGCGCAGTAGATACCTT
The DNA here is from genome assembly GCF_050947875.1 of Dermacentor variabilis. Taxonomy (NCBI): domain Eukaryota; kingdom Metazoa; phylum Arthropoda; class Arachnida; order Ixodida; family Ixodidae; genus Dermacentor; species Dermacentor variabilis. The sequence goes on along the minus strand of NW_027460456.1, from coordinate 855,221 downwards.
TCAAGTAAGCTCTTCGGATCGCGCTGTCAGCTCTGCTTTGCGCTACTGTTTCCACTAAACTGATGGGTTCGCGGCTCGCTTTGCTTGGCGCTATTTAAAGTCGCGCAGTACTTATCTTTCAAGTAAGCTATTTTGTCCGCGCTACCAGCTCTGCTTCGCGCTAGCGTTTCCAGTAACCTGTTCGGCTCGCAGCTCTCTTCGGTTTGCGCAATTGAAAGTCGCGCAGTAGATACCTTTCAAGTAAGCTCTTCGGATCGCGCTGTCAGCTCTGCTTTGCGCTACTGTTTCCAGTAAACTGATGGGTTCGCGGCTCGCTTTGCTTGGCGCTATTTAAAGTCGCGCAGTACTTATCTTTCAAGTAAGCTATTTTGTCCGCGCTACCAGCACTGCTTCGCGCTAGCGTTTCCAGTAACCTGTTCGGCTCGCAGCTCTCTTCGGTTTGCGCAATTGAAAGTCGCGCAGTAGATACCTTTCAAGTAAGCTCTTCGGATCGCGCTGTCAGCTCTGCTTTGCGCTACTGTTTCCACTAAACTGATGGGTTCGCGGCTCGCTTTGCTTGGCGCTATTTAAAGTCGCGCAGTACTTATCTTTCAAGTAAGCTATTTTGTCCGCGCTACCAGCACTGCTTCGCGCTAGCGTTTCCAGTAACCTGTTCGGCTCGCAGCTCTCTTCGCTTTGCGCAATTCAAAGTCGCGCAGTAGATACCTTTCAAGTAAGCTCTTCGGATCGCGCTGTCAGCTCTGCTTTGCGCTACTGTTTCCACTAAACTGATGGGTTCGCGGCTCGCTTTGCTTGGCGCTATTTAAAGTCGCGCAGTACTTATCTTTCAAGTAAGCTATTTTGTCCGCGCTACCAGCACTGCTTCGCGCTAGCGTTTCCAGTAACCTGTTCGGCTCGCAGCTCTCTTCGGTTTGCGCAATTGAAAGTCGCGCAGTAGATACCTTTCAAGTAAGCTCTTCGGATCGCGCTGTCAGCTCTGCTTTGCGCTACTGTTTCCAGTAAACTGATGGGTTCGCGGCTCGCTTTGCTTGGCGCTATTTAAAGTCGAGCAGTACTTATCTTTCAAGTAAGCTATTTTGTCCGCGCTACCAGCACTGCTTCGCGCTAGCGTTTCCAGTAACCTGTTCGGCTCGCAGCTCTCTTCGCTTTGCGCAATTCAAAGTCGCGCAGTAGATACCTTTCAAGTAAGCTCTTCGGATCGCGCTGTCAGCTCTGCTTTGCGCTAGTGTTTCCACTAAACTGATGGGTTCGCGGCTCGCTTTGCTTGGCGCTATTTAAAGTCGCGCAGTACTTATCTTTCAAGTAAGCTATTTTGTCCGCGCTACCAGCACTGCTTCGCGCTAGCGTTTCCAGTAACCTGTTCGGCTCGCAGCTCTCTTCGCTTTGCGCAATTCAAAGTCGCGCAGTAGATACCTTTCAAGTAAGCTCTTCGGATCGCGCTGTCAGCTCTGCTTTGCGCTACTGTTTCCACTAAACTGATGGGTTCGCGGCTCGCTTTGCTTGGCGCTATTTAAAGTCGCGCAGTACTTATCTTTCAAGTAAGCTATTTTGTCCGCGCTACCAGCTCTGCTTCGCGCTAGCGTTTCCAGTAACCTGTTCGGCTCGCAGCTCTCTTCGGTTTGCGCAATTGAAAGTCGCGCAGTAGATACCTTTCAAGTAAGCTCTTCGGATCGCGCTGTCAGCTCTGCTTTGCGCTACTGTTTCCACTAAACTGATGGGTTCGCGGCTCGCTTTGCTTGGCGCTATTTAAAGTCGCGCAGTACTTATCTTTCAAGTAAGCTATTTTGTCCGCGCTACCAGCTCTGCTTCGCGCTAGCGTTTCCAGTAACCTGTTCGGCTCGCAGCTCTCTTCGGTTTGCGCAATTGAAAGTCGCGCAGTAGATACCTTTCAAGTAAGCTCTTCGGATCGCGCTGTCAGCTCTGCTTTGCGCTACTGTTTCCACTAAACTGATGGGTTCGCGGCTCGCTTTGCTTGGCGCTATTTAAAGTCGCGCAGTACTTATCTTTCAAGTAAGCTATTTTGTCCGCGCTACCAGCACTGCTTCGCGCTAGCGTTTCCAGTAACCTGTTCGGCTCGCAGCTCTCTTCGCTTTGCGCAATTGAAAGTCGCGCAGTAGATACCTTTCAAGTAAGCTCTTCGGATCGCGCTGTCAGCTCTGCTTTGCGCTACTGTTTCCACTAAACTGATGGGTTCGCGGCTCGCTTTGCTTGGCGCTATTTAAAGTCGCGCAGTACTTATCTTTCAAGTAAGCTATTTTGTCCGCGCTACCAGCACTGCTTCGCGCTAGCGTTTCCAGTAACCTGTTCGGCTCGCAGCTCTCTTCGCTTTGGCGTATTGAAAGTCGCGCAGTAGATACCTTTCAAGTAAGCTCTTCGGATCGCGCTGTCAGCTCTGCTTTGCGCTACTGTTTCCACTAAACTGATGGGTTCGCGGCTCGCTTAAGTTAAACGTTAAGTTTATGTACATGATCACGACGAGCCGAATAATAAGGCGCAGGTTGGATCCAAAGAGGGCGAAGAGATGCGTTGTGGTAGTAGATTTTATGAAAAAGGGAAATGGGGGGGGGGCGCGATTCTTTCCTGCGAAGAGATAATAATGGAATTTGAACGGTACTCTTCATTAATGGAACACTAGCAGTGCGATGGTAGTTAGCTAAGATGAAATGAACCGAGCGATTTTGCACTGATTCAGTTTCGTTAATTAATGTGATCTGATGAGGATCCCAAACGGATGAGGCATAGTCTAATTGGGGGCGGACATATGTCGTGTACAACAGCCGTTTTAATAAAACTGGCGCAAGCGAAAAATTTCTCTTCAAATATCCTAAAGAGCGGTTAGCTTTAGATATTACATACTGTACATGCTGCTTCCAAGAAAGATCGCTAGTTATATCAATGCCAAGATAACGGTAGCATGTAACAGAATGAAGGGGGCAGTCATTAAGGGCGTAGGTAGGGCAAGTTGTGTTAGAACGAGAAATCCGCATAGATTTGCATTAATTAATGTTGAGTTCTATGGACCAAGTGAGGCACCAGTTAGATATGTTATTTAAATTGGATTAAAGGGTAGCTATGTGAGATGCATTAGTCACTTTTCGGTATATAACACAGTCGTCAGCGAATAAAGAAATTTGTGAGGAAATGTTATCAGGTAAATCGTTAATATATATTAAAATAAAAGAGGATCAAGAACAGACCCTTGTGGAACACCGGATTCAACTGGAGCCGCGTGAGATGTGGAGTCATTAGTAACAACAAATTGGGAACGAGAAGAAAGGAACGATTGGATCCAGCTGAGTACTCCCGGGTCAATGTTGAGTGCCCTTAGTTTGTGTAGTAGCAGTACATGTTTAACCTTGTCAAAAGCTTTAGAAAAATCCAAAAATAGGCAATCAGTCAGAAAACCGCTATCAAGATATACATGTAAGGCATTAGTGAAAGTTACCAGCTGAGTCTCACAAGAAAAAAAAATTTGCGAAAGCCATGTTGACTGTTAGAGAAAAAATTATTTTCTTCAAGAAAGTTGACGAGGTTAGAAAATATGATGTGCTCCATAATTTTGCACGGTACTGAGGTAATCGATATGGGCCTGTAGTTAACAGGATCCTGAGTTTCGCCAGATTTGTGAATAGGAATAATCTTTGCTGTTTTCCAGTCATGAGGCAAAGATGAAGACAGGTACGATTGTGAAAAAATGCTCTCTAAGATGATAGAGGAATACTCACTAGTATTTTTTAGAAATTTCGTCGTGATTTCGTCTATTCCACAAGAAGACGTAAGTTTAAGAGTGTCTATTATTTTTTTTATGCCAGTAGAGTTAAACATTACGGGATCCATAGGAAGAAAGATTGCAACATGGTAGCCTTGGAAGGTCGTTATCATGTGCTGAAGGAGTGAAAGCTTTTATAAATACATTATTTAAAATCGTTGCGCAGTGCTTCCGAGGTATAGGCTCACCGGAAGACGTGCTAAGTGGTATGATTTTCGATGCATTAGGCCTTACTACATTCCAGAAGCTTCTTGGATTATTTATGAGCATGTTCGGAAGGGTACTATTGAAAAAAGAAAATTTTGTATTCTTTATCGCAGATGAGTGGGCTGAGGCAGCTTCTTTGTAAGCAGACCATTTAGCCTGTCTTTCCATGCGCTTAGCTGTGCGAAAAAGACGTTTTTTTCTGTTAGATAGGCGTTTCAAAGATTTAGTATACCATAAAGCATTGTTATTAAAAAAAAACGCGCCTCTTCAGAATAAACTTGTTAACAAGATCGTGAATTTTTTCTTTGAACATATTCCAGTTAGTATCCAGTGAGCGCTCAGCAACCTTAGGCAGGTAATTATCAAGGAAAAGAGCAAGTTCGTAGTTGATAGCGGTGAAGTCGCCATTTTTATAATCACGAATGATTTTAATACTGTTTTGGGATGGTAGAATTGCCAGGCTAATGAAAAAATGCAAGACGTCGTGGTCGCTCAAGCCGGGTGAGTGTGCAACCTTAGATATGATATCTGTTGATGATGTTAAAACAAGATCTAAAAGAGATGATGTGGCGTTCGTTACACGTGTAGGGGAAGTAACTACCTGAACCAAGTTGAAATCAGCACATATCTCTACAAAATGCTTCGTTTCTGCGGAAGTTGTACTTAATAGAGGACACGTGCTTGACCAGGAAATATTCGGGAAGTTGAAATCACCCATAAGTAATATTGGTGCTCCGGGGAAGCGAACAGTTACCTGGCACAAGCAGTCATACATGCTATCGCAAAAAGTCGGGGCTGATGATGGTGGTCGGTAACAAACACCGATCACAACCTTTTTGAAATTTACAGAAATGCAGCACCATACACATTCAATGTTACATGATATGGCTACAGGGAAACAGTCAAAGCATTCATTAACAGCAATTAGAACACCACCGCCTAGTGTGTTAGTGCGATCTGTACGGTAAATATTACACTTTTTATTACGGTAGAATAACTGAGAGTTTGTTACTTTACTCGTCAACCACGTTTCGGTTAACGACGTTAACGATGGTGTGCGACTTTCACGGCGTGTAAACTAGTAAGCAATCGCACCGCATTATTTCGGAAAGTATACCACAGCAATTCGCTGCCCCCGGTCAACGCTAGTGCGCGTGCATTGCTACTTGCTGCGGGCTGCCGCTCAATGCAAGAGTGTCTGCCTCGCGCCCTCTGCTCGCCATAGTAGTTGCTTGTGGCTGCTCTCTGTGAAGCGAGTACACATGCTGGCATTTACGACGGCAGTAGTCTGCGGGACTTGGAAGACGATGGCGGCGTGTCGACTACTAAGCACTTGCACCGCATTATTTCGGCCAGTCTACTACAGCAATTCGCTACCCCCGTTCAACGCTAGTGTGCGTGCATTGCTTCTTGCTGCGGGCTGTCGTTGAACGCAAAAGCGTCTGCCTAGCGCCCCTGCTCGCCAGAATGGTTGCTTGTGGCTGCTCTCTTCGAGGCGACGACACATGCTGACTGTTGCAGTCAGTTACACCACGCCTGGGGCGATTTCGTCTCTCTCTCTCTCTCTCTCTCTCTCTCAATATATATATATATATATATATATATATATAATCCAATTAGTGTGTTGTGGACAATGGGTAAACATGACAGCTGCACTTCCTGTCATAAGGCAGTGACTACCAGTGTAAAAATAATGAGATGTGCTCAATGCAAATATTCGTATCATCTAGGACAGTCATTCTCTCGAATAACAGCTAACAGTTTCACTTATGTGGGGAATGCTAAGAGAGATGCGTGGGTCTGTAAACATGCCGAAATAACAAGTAAGTAAACTGCGGCACAGAAAATGCCCTTCAGGAAAACTGGTTCTGAGTGGTTACTGTTGGATGTGCTAAGGGAGATCAGAAAAACTTTGCAGTCTTTGTCGATTCTACATAAGATGGTTGATTCTCTCCTATGGCTGCAGGAACAGTTCACGGCTGTATCGATATGAGTTAAGGAACTCGAAGGATTGGTGTACTTGTTTTCGGAGAAGTACGATTTTGTTTAGAAACAACAACTGGATATTCTGAACGTAAAATGTCTGATTGTGCTCAAGTGGAAGGTCTGAAAACAACTGTGTGAACTCAGTCTGCAGTAATACAAAGCTATAAGAAAACCAAAATGAAAGTGAACAGTACAGCAGACTAAAGAATTGTGAGATTCATGGTTTGTCATAGAAAAGTAATGAAAGCTTAACACGAACAATCACGCAAATGGCAGCAAATCTGGAGCAGTGTGGATGTTCGTCTGACGACATTGCGTCCTTAACCGCTTAGAAGTCAAAATCGGTGGTACACATGTGGCCCTGGTGCGCTTTAAATCTGTCATTTGGCAGCAGAAGTGGTTTGAAGCGCAGGGAAAGCTGAAGAAACTACGTGAAGATGTATCATTTCCAAAGATATACTTCAATAATAACTTGACCAAAGTTAACCATGATATTTTCTGGAAAGTCAGAACGAAGGCAAAGGTTGAAGGCTGTCGGTTTTGTTGGTCGAAAGGAGGCAAGATTTTCGTGAAAAAGAATGAAACTGCGATAAACAAGCAGATCTGGAAAACATTGCTTCGCCAACATTCCCTTTTCTTTCAGCGAACTACCGGCCTTCATTGCATTTAAAACAAAATTTCAGTGCAGTTCTAATAAAGATTTCACCGTTGTGAGCGTTAATATTCGAATTCTGCGTAAATACTGGGACAAATTTATATTTCTTGTTTAATCGGCAGCTGGCTTTGTAGACATTTTCGTAATAACAGAAATAATTGTTTCCCAGGCTTGCCGTGAGACGTTTAACTTGCAAAGCTTTTCCGCACATTTTGTTACACGAAGCGGCCGTCGTGGCGGAGGTATTCCTCTCTTCGTAAACGACGACTGTGAAGTTTCTCTGCTCATGCCTCTTTTATTCATACCGAGTCAATTATTGTCAAAGTTTATAAGAGGTTATTTTCTGTGCATATATTATGGATTTATCGACCACCATCATGCTGCCTTTCACAATTTCTTGTAGAGCTTGATGAAACTATGGATCAGTGGAGCTCAGTGGACCAATACTGCTTCATTAGAGACTTGAATATCAACATTTTATGCCCTGAAATGGTGATTGTATGTGATTATTTATCGACGTTATCCGCTTATGGTCTGGAATGTACAATTGGAACTCCTACTCTAGCGGAATTAGTTAATAATAACCTAGTGCAATCTTGTTTAGGTCCCATCGCGACCAGAGCTCTCAGCTGTTCATTTAGGTCGTGCGCCATTCTACAAAGGTTGGCTGATGACTGCTTTGTAGCATGCCGTCTTGTATTACCGGACGCGTCTGGAAGGCCATCAGTCCAAACTGCATCTGGGCAGCACAAATGCCTTGTCCCTTTTGTTAATCAATCCAAGCTTGATAAGTTTATCGCTTCGTTTGATTGGGCATTCTTAGCCAAAGAAGATTCGTCGGGGAAAGTGTACGAAAGGTTCTGTACGGAACCGAAAAAAATTTGAATTACATTGCACACGGCTGATAGCTAAGCCGATAAGAAAGGGTCACTGATGGATGAGCACGAAAGTTCTTGTTTCTATTTCATATCGAGAAAACTCGTGGAAACGCTGCAGAAGAAATTCCAGAAACCAAGCACTGCGATTAGAATACAACCCAAGCAGCACACCAGCAATGGTCCAACCATGGCCCAATGCTGGCAGAAATTGGTACCAATATTGGACCAACGTTGGCACATTGCCAAAGTGCAACCCAATCCAATGCTGGCCCAGCGTTAAAGCCAAGATTGGACCAATGTTATGCCAATGCAGCAGCCATTGTGCTGCCAGCGTAGGACCAGCGTTAAAGCCAAGATTGGACCAATGTTATGCCAATGCAGCAGCCATCGTGCTGCCAGCGTAGGACCAGCGTTAAAGCCAAGATTGGACCAACGTTATGCCAATGCAGCAGCCCTTGTGCTGCCAGCGTAGGGCCAGCGTTAAAGCCAAGATTGGACCAATGTTATGCCAATGCAGCAGCCCTTGTGCTGCCAGCGTAGGGCCAGTGTTGAGCCATATCGTTGCCATTATTAATGCCAGCTTTGAGCCAATGCCCTTTGCACGACGATTATTTTAGATACGCTGGCTCTAGAGCACGCAGCCATTCTTACCGCAAACCTTTTGCCAGAGTCATATTTTATAGCAATTGTCCGCCCCTCCCCCCTTCCGTCTTCCTCAATAGTAGCTAGGAAAGGAAAGCTCGACAAGAAGATGTCAAGAAGCAGAAGTCATCTATACTTGCAAATAATAATAAAAGGATACTGAAAGTGACATTTATGACAGTTTTTTTGCGAATAAATGTTCACAAACAGGCATTTTCTGTGGACCTGGATGGGTGACGCTCGGTTATCTTCAAACAGTTTATTTAGAGGCACTGCCCTCAGGATAGGAATTGGGCAAGGTGCCGAGGACGGTAGGCTGGTCAGGGGTTTCAGTGCAGGGAGCTGACGTCGGTAGGCAGGTTGCTCAGTGCTTGGATGACGGTGGGCTGATCAGAGCTATGGAAAGAAGAATTATAGGTGTAACGTTAAGGGATAAGAAAAGAGCAGATTGGGTGAGGGAACAAATGCGAGTTAATGACATCTTAGTTGAAATCAAGAAAAAGAAATGGGCATGGGCAGGACATGTAATGAGGAGGGAAGATAACCGATGGTCATTAAGGGTTACGGACTGGATCCCAAGGGAAGGGAAGCGTAGCAGGGGGCGGCAGAAAGTTAGGTGGGCGGATGAGATTAAGAAGTTTGCAGGGACGGCAAGGCCACAATTAGTACATGACCGGGGTTGTTGGAGAAGTATGGGAGAGACCTTTGCCCTGCAGTGGGCGTAACCAGGCTGATGATGATGAAGATGATGATCAGGCTCCCGAGGACCACGATAACGCGGTGGTTTCGTTGAAATTGCTACCATTTCCCTTAGCGACTTCACCATTACTTGGAGATGCTTGCACTGTAAAATAAAAAGAAACATTATCAGAGATGTTGGTATAACAAATGTATGTGGCAGTGTTTTCATATGAAAAATCGCCATACCGCAACAATATTATGAGTCTGAGCATAGAGGTCGAAGGGACAAATCAAGAAACTTTCTTGCAAGATTTGTCAGGTAACACTTTTTAATATTTCGACATATATGGCATATTTCGTAGGTGTAAGAGAATAATAAGAACAAACATAAGATGCGCAGGATCCGTCCGCCTTGTTTACACCCCACACCTAGTCAACGTAGCACTTTATAATTAAAAAATTGCAGCAAAACCTGCTACAGCACAAAAAGCCTAGTTTCAGACTGTCTTGGCAGAATGCGGCCTTCGTGCGAAATTTTTAATGTGGAAATCGAGAAGTTCCTTCAGGAAACACTAGCAAAAGAGGCATTTATTATACGAAAAGAAAGAAATACTGCCGGCTGGAAATGATGTTTGACCGCTATACGCACATATTGCTTTTGTGCCAATCATAATGAATTATACACTCAATGCTTAACCTTAAATTCCTTGCTGCATGAAGTTAACCTATAATGCACATCTTCTTTGCACACCGTGTGAGCTTCATTCATCGGTGAGCACATCATTTAAAGTTATATTTTCTTTGGAAAGTTTACAAGCAGCAAGTATTAAATTTCTAGTTTGCACGTTCGTTGCCTCATCTTTGGTGGCTTTATATACGTAAAGAAAGGAAAAGACATTTCATGCATTCAAGTGCTTTGAGCACTCTCTTAGAATTAGAATCTTAAAATCATGGGCAAGCAAATGCAAGCATGTCAGCAAGCTGTACTCGGAGCCTCACACGCGTTCTCAGTGGTAAGGAGGTGTCTCTTGGCGACTTACTCAGCTGTATTCTGCGACACACGTGCGTATGCACCGTATTTTGGCAAACTGTCACTAGCACTACAGAAACTGCGCCATCGCGCCGAACACGGGGATTTCGGATGAATCGCTTGCGGCGACACTTTCAATTTCGCGTGGCGTAGAACGCAGCACGTTGGGTAATTTGAGAGGTTTTGCTGAACCAGCCAAGGCCGCGTGCACTCAAAGTAATCGTCCGAGAACACGTCGCATGTTGCGACATGATGGGATTGCAATATATTTTTGAGAGGTGGCGCAGATGACTGTGCAGTGTTTCGAAGAAAATTACGGTGCGAATGCAACACATGCGGCTGAAGAACAAGATGTGGCAGCCTAGAGTCGCTTTTCACCGTGACGCGGAAACTTGAAATCATATCTTGAAAAATATGCCAGTGTCGTCTGCTGCAGCGCCTCCTCTACGTAAAGGAGGCGATATCTGCTGTCAAAGGTAGTTGCCAACCTTGAACACCGAACGGTAGCCAGCTGTCAAGAGGCCGCATCGCCCAATAAGAGTGCGCGTGCGATGCGCTCGTGCAGATTGAGCGCGCATCGAATTTTACGCCACTAGCCTCCTTTTGGGCGTCCGCACGTGGGCGGACGAGCACTGAACATATTGGCGGATTGACCATGTTTGGGTCCTTATTGCACAGGTTAGGGAAGCGGTTAGGTACGCGGATGGTCGCAGGGCAAAAAGTGCTTGACGATTACGATACTCCCTAATGGTAAACTTGAGCGCAGCTGGATACGTGTTTTTAATTCGCGATATATTGAGAATTTCAGATAGAAGTCACCGCACCAACTGGCAGTGGGCGAGTGCCGTCAGCGTCTCCGCAGAGGGAGGGCGGTATGGGAACGCTGGCGTTATGGGCGTCATCGCAGCCAGCTGTGGCAGAAGGCGACGATGAATGCACGAGTGCGTTCGCCCGGTTGGTCCGAGGTAAGTCGACGCTCTATCTAGGAACGGGTGCCGAAAGCCTGTTTCACATGCAAGCGATGGCGCGACGGTGGTCGCGGCGGCTAAACGGCACCGCGGCGCGCGCACGCCGCTTCGTGCCACACGCTCCGTTCTAGCGCGACGCGCAGCGTTGCTTGCGGAAAGCAGCGGGTTCCGGCGGTCTTGAAGAGCTGCGCCTTGCTCCACGTTTCCATGTTTAGGCTCGCTTGAGCTGCGGGTGTCGTCGATGTATTAAGAGGAAAATTTAGCTTGGATGCTCCTATCTGAATATATTGTCATCCGACGTGAAATAGAAGCCGCATCTCCTGCCACGACCCCAGCCCATGGCCCCGACAATTGCCAGGCGACCGTCTCATTTATACAGTCCGTCGTGCTCCAAGAATTAGCCAACGTTGGCTTGACCAACGTCTGCACAGTTAATCGGCCTGACTACACTCCGTGCAGCACTGTCATACGCACCCGCAGGCTGAATGCCGCAATGCGGTATATGAAATATGGCCGTATCGGCCATATTTCACGTCACTGCCGGTCTTTGTGGGATTCGACCCCCTGGTCCTGCCACCCATCCCACGGCCCCCATGCTGCTCCCTGGTTCGCCGCGCAAACGCGGCCTGCAAATTCTGGCGACACTTCTCGTCCTACCCGCTCTAGCCGCTCTCCTTCGCGACGACGCCGCTTTTCCCGATCGCCCCCATCTCGCCGATCACCGTCCCCTTGGTCCTTCCGGCGCACCCATCCAGAAAACTAACGGGTGCAGCACTTGGAGGTGATGCTACCAAACCGACCCGACGCAAAAATCCTGTTTTGACCTTGCCCACACATCGGAACCTCATTAACGTGAACGTGGATGGTGTACCTGTTACAGCTCTGAATGACGCTGGCGCGCACGTATCTTTGATGAATGCTCAGCTTCGGAATTGTCTCAAGAAAGTCCTCACTCCTGCCCCTTGACCTGTGGTCCAAGTCGCAGACGGTGGAACACCAGCCGTTATTGGCATGTGTCTGGCTCGCGTGAGTTTCGCCGGACATCATACTTCTGTTTTATTTTATGTACTAGAGCACTGCCCTCATGACGTCATCCTGGGCCTTGACTTCCTGTCTACACATTCCGCTTTGATAGACTGTTCGGCTGGTGCTGTGCAACTTGCTCTACCTGCTGCTATTGACCCTCCCTATAGTGCTCCGATATGGCTATGTTCCACAGAGCATATTCGCCTCCCTCACCGTGCCGTTACCTACATAGGTGTCCCCTCGTTCCACCTGTCCCAGACGGTGACTACATCGTATCTCCTAATCCGGATGTCCTGCTCTCACATAACGTCGCTTTCCCTCACATCGTCGTTAACATTTCGGACAACACATTCTGCCTTCCACTTGTGAACTTTGGACTCTGTACACAAGTACTCCCGCGCGGAATATCCCTGGCACAAATAACGCCAGCTAGAGACTACCACATTACGGCTCTAACTTGTGACAGCTCCTCGTGTTCAACGCTTGCTTCGCCCCCAGCCCCTACAGATTTGGATGCCCTAACAAAAATGATTGCTCCCGACCTTCCTTCCCAGCGTGCTCAAGAACTACGTTGCCTCTTTGCCTCATACTGGGATATAGTAGACCTTGGAGAACGCCCTCTAGGACAAACATCTGTTGTAAAACATCGAATAAACACCTGTGATGCGAGCCCGATCCATCGGCGACCCTACCGCGTCTCGCCTACTGAGCGACGTATCATCCAACACGACGTTGACAAGATGCTTTCACGAGACATCATCGAACCTTCTTGCAGCCCATGGGCATCCCCTGTTGTACTATTTAAAAAGAAGGACAACAGTTGGCGATTTTGCGTCGGTTATCGACACCTCAAAAAGGTAACAAAGAAAGACGTATATCCGCTACCACAGATTGACGATGCCCTGGATTGCCTGCATGAAGCACAATATTTTTCGTCCATCGACCTTCGCTCCGGCTACTGGCAAATTGCCGTCGATGACATGGACCGCAGGAAGACAGCTTTTATTACTCCCGATGGCCTATATTAGTTCAAAGTGATGCCTTTCGGTTTATGCAATGCACCGGCCCCATTTGAACGAATGATGGACGCCCTCCTACACGGTTCCAAGTGGTCCATCTGCCTCTGTTACCTGGACGACGTGATCGTTTTTCTCCGACTTTTGCGACACACCTCGAGCGCCTGTCGACGATCCTATCCGTTTTCCGTCAGACGGGGCTACAACTAAATTCGTGCCACTTCGGTCGTCGTGAAATTTCTGTGCTCGGGCATCTCGTTGATTCTTCTGGCGTACGCCCTGATCACGATAAAATACGGGCAGTCAAAGACTTTCCCGTGCCAACATGTGCCAAGGATGTTGGCAGCTTCTTGGGTCTTTGCTCCTATTTCCGTTGGTTTGTTCGAAATATTGCAAACGTTGCGCGGCCTCTCAATCAGCTCCTCAAAAAAGACGCTGCATTCATTTGGGGCCCTGAGCAAGCTGGTGCTTTCGCCGAGCTGATTGGGCTGCTTACGTCCCCGCCCATTCTCGCTCACTTTGACGCGTCAGCTCCAACAGAAGTCCGTACCGATGCCAGTGGCCACGGTATTGGAGCTATCTTGGCACAGAAACAACAAAGGTGAGAACGTGTTATTGCATACGCCAGCCGCCTTCTTTCCTCTGCAGAGAGCAATTATTGTATCACCGAACTCGAATGTATGGCTCTCCTTTGGGCGGTGGGTAAATTCCGCCCTATTTGTACAGCCGCCAATTCACAGTCATCACTGATCACCATGCTCTTTGTTGGCATTCGTCCCTCAAAGATCCTTCAGGGCGCCTTGGCCGCTGGGCTCTGCGCCTTCAAGAATACAACTATTCCATTGCATACAATACCGGCTGGTTACATCAAGATGCGGACTGCTTGTCGCGCCATCCTGTCGACCCTCCTAACGTTTCTGCGGCCGGCATACCTGTCACCATTCTCTCTTTGGCTGCTTTTCGCGACATTAGAGCCGAACAACGTCGGGACCCCTCCTTGCAACACCTTATTCAACGGCTCACTTCAACGACGCCCGATCCTTCCCTTCGCATGTTTGAACTTCAAGATGGTATATTGTACCGCTCTAACATGCGCCCGGACGGCCCCGCCCGACTCTTCGTTGTGCCTGAGTATCTGCGTCAGCCTTTTCTCGCCCACCCCGCAGGGGCGTCTGCGTCAGCAGGCGTTTGGTGTGTTGCGCCACCACGTACCCGAGCACACGAGGGTTGGACCCTCCCGCGTGTAGCCGTGCGCGGCTTAGCCGTGTCTGGGGAAAAGGGGATCCTGGAGGTTGAGCCGATGCCGGGCGTTTGGACCTTTAAGGCCCCCCGGCGGAGGCAACACGCCTCTTCGGCCTCGGCTTCACATAGACGGCACCTCCAGGCTGACCCACCTGGAGGAAATCGGCAGTCGCCTTTTCCTGTCTCTCTCTTTCTACAACCTTCGTCTTTCCCTTACTTTCCACCTTTCCTGTCTCCTTCTCTCTTCTAATTACTTCCTTTCTCCTTGGCGGCAAGGGTTAACCCTGTGTGGTTATCCAACCTTGGTTACACCATATTTGGTTATAGTGGCGGCGTACGACTGGCGTCGTGCAGACTTGCATGCAAGTTCTGCCGCGTCCCCTCGTTGGGCTCCGTGGTGGGCGGTCGGCGCTGTTGCCGAATGTATACATTTTTTCATGGAAACTCCTTTCCCCAAACTCCCTGATCGCCCTCAGAAACGAGGGCGCACCGAAGATCTCTTTCAATTTTTCGGACGACAAGTCCACAACTTTCCTCGATTCCACGTGATTCACTCAGAAAATCCAGACAAACTAGTGCGATCCATTTCACCGTTCCTTGTTTCCAAGTCTTTGACCGAAGTTTTCGGTACAGGATATAAGGTGTCGAGAATGTCAAGTGGTGATCTCCTTTTGGAACTCCAAAATCAGAAGCAGTATGAGAAGCTGCCAAAACTTGTGTCATTTGGGGAGACCCAAGTAACAGTAACCCCGCACCGTACCATGAACACAAGCCGAGGTGTTGTCTCGGACGATGACTTGCTGGAGCTCACTGAGGATGAACTCTTGGAGGGCTTCAGTGACCAGAACGTTATCAATGTTAAAAGAATTAAGATCAGGCGTGACAGCAAAGAAATCAAGACCAAACACCTTATATTAACTTTCGGCTCAAGTATTCTGCCCGAGTCTGTAGAGGCCGGGTACATCAAGCTCCGTGTTAGGCCATATGTGCCAAATCCGCTTAGATGTTTCAAATGCCAACGCTTCGGCCACAGTTCGCAGAGCTGCCGAGGCCGTCAAACCTGTGCGAAGTGCAGTGCACACGAACATAATTCTGAAGCTTGCGTGAACACTCTCCATTGTGTAAACTGTGAAGGCGAGCACGCCGCATACTCGCGGTCGTGCCCGTCCTGGAAAAAAGAGACAGACATAGTCACAATCAAAGTAAAGGAAAACATATCATTCAAAGAGGCACGCAGGCGGGTCGCATACCTGCCTAAGAGCACATATGCCGAAGTGGCGCGTCAGGGGGCAGCGTCACAACGGCCTCCGGCGGCTGTCCGTCCCACAGGCAGTGAGTCGGCAGGTACGCCATCTGCCCCCGCGGCGGTTGCAGCAAGCGCTGCTCCGTCAACCCTGAATGAGGGATCATCGACCCCGAAGGTTGACGCAGCCGAGGCTGCCCCGGCCTCCCCGGCCCCTTCCTGCGCTGGCAACAGCCGGCGCAGCCAAATCTCTCGGGTAGCCCCATCGACCTCCGGGCTGGTGGGCGCAGGGGTCTTGCCCTCCAAGGCGGGACCCTCTCTAGGAACTTCTCGCTCGCAAGAGCACGTGTCCGGCGCCTCACAAGAGGCAATGGACACTACACCTATTCCCAAGGCGCACCAAGCGCCTAAGGAGCGGCGAGGCTCACTCGAACGCTCCAGAAAGGGCAGAACCCCTGTTACAGGGCCTCGAAAGAGCTCTGTAACCTAAGGCATCACCTGTTTCCATACACACAGCACTTATTAACCTTCAATATGGATACACAAATTATTCAATGGAACGTTAGAGGTCTTCTTAGGAACCTTGATGACGTACAAGAACTCATACACAAACACAATCCAAAAGTGCTGTGTTTACAGGAAACACACCTAAAATCAAAACATACAAACTTTCTCCGACAGTACATAACTTATCGCAAAGATCGCGATGATGCTGTCGCATCATCGGGCGGTGTTGCCATTGTTATTCAGAAAGGCATAGCGTGTCAACGGTTGCAGCTACAAACGCCCCTTGAAGCAGTGGCGGTTCGTGCTGTTCTCCAAAACAAACTTATCACTGTGTGCTCGCTCTATATACCCCCACATTACAAATTAACTAAGTATGAATTTCAGTCCTTCACAGATGAATTGCCAGAACCTTATATTGTTCTTGGCGATTTCAATGCACACAACTACCTGTGGGGCGACCCTCGTATAGATGCGCGAGGACGACTTGTTGAACAGTTCCTTCTCTCTTCTGGTGCGTGCCTGTTGAATAAGAAGGAACACACCTATTACTCTCTTGCAAACAGAACATATTCTTCAATAGATCTTAGCCTAGTTTCCCCGTCACTACTGTCTGAATTTGAATGGGAAGTTAACAACAATCCTCCTTACGGAAGTGACCACTTCCCCATACTACTAAGATCACCTAAAGATATCGAATATCCACCACAGGCTCCTAGGTGGAAGGTTGACACAGCTGACTGGGAGAAATTCCGCACCCTAACTAGTATATCATGGGATGACATGTCCTCGTTAGAAATTGATGCTGCTGTTGAATATTTTACAGCCTTTATAATAGATGCCGCATCAAAATGCATATCAGAAATAAATGGCCTGGCATGCAAACGGCGTGTCCCGTGGTGGAACGACGATTGTAGAATCGCTCGTAAAAAACAGAACAAAGCGTGGGGGTTGCTACGCGCGTCTCCCACTGCGGAGAATCTTATTAACTTTAAGAAAGTAAAGTCCCAGGGCAGGAGAACCCGCCGACAGGCTAAAAGAGAAAGTTGGGAAAAGTTCTTATCAAGTATAAATTCCTATACAGATGAGGCCAAAGTATGGAACAAAGTTAATAGGATAAAAGGGCGACAAACATATTCACTTCCTCTGGTAAACACACAAGGTGAAACACTGAAAGATCAGGCCGACTCACTTGGGGAGCATTTCGAGAGCGTGTCGAGCTCAACCCATTATTCTCAGTCCTTTCTCAAATATAAACAGATAGAAGAATGTAAGCCAATAATTAGGAACTCCAGACAGAATGAACCCTATAACCGGCCTTTCAGTATTGCCGAGTTGAGAGCTGCCTTGAAGACATGCAAAAGCACTGCCCCGGGACCTGACAGAGTCATGTATGATATGATCAGAAACCTACATGCTGACACACAAGTTACACTACTCACACTTTACAACACTATTTAAGCTGCGGGATACCTCCCATCTACATGGAAAGAGGCGATTGTCGTTCCTGTCCTGAAGCACGGAAAAGACCCCTCCTTGACAGCAAGTTATCGTCCAATAGCTCTTACGAATTGTTTGTGTAAGCTCTTTGAAAAAATGATTAATCACAGACTCATACAATTCCTTGAATTCAACAATATACTCGATCCCTATCAGTGTGGCTTCAGACAAGGGCGGTCAACAACAGATCATCTTGTGCGCATTGAAGGACATATTCGCGATGCCTTTGTACACAAACAGTATTTCCTCTCCATATTCCTCGATATGGAGAAGGCATATGATACAACATGGCGCTACGGGATCTTGCGAGATTTGTCGGGAATGGGCATCTGTGGAAACATGTTGAAAATAATTGAAAGCTATTTGTCCAATCGTACCTTCCGTGTAAAAGTCGGCAATGCACTGTCGCGTCCCTTTACCCAGGAAACTGGTGTACCCCAGGGAGGCGTGCTCAGCTGCACTCTCTTTATTGTTAAGATGAACAAACTACGTGCTTCACTACCACCTGCCATCTTTTATTCCGTATACGTTGACGATATACAAATAGGCTTCAAATCCTGCAACCTCACAGTATGCGAAAGACAGGTACAGCAGGGCTTAAACAAAGTGTCCAAATGGGCAGACCAAAACGGATTTAAGGTCAACCCCCACAAAAGTTCTTGTGTTCTCTTCACAAGAAAGAGAGGCCTGGTCGCAGATCCTCGTGTAGAACTGGGCGGACAACAAATTCCTGTCAACAAAGAACACAAATTCCTAGGTGTTATTCTTGACTCCAGGCTCACTTTCATTCCTCACTTAAAACATCTTAAAGAAAAATGCCTTAGAACAATGATCATACTTAAAGTACTATCCCACACAACGTGGGGTAGCGACAGACAGTGTTTATTGAATATTTACAGGAGCCTAGTTCGATCACGGTTAGATTATGGTGCCGTAGTATACCACTCTGCCGCACCGAGCGCGCTTAAGATGTTAGATCCCGTACACCATCTGGGTATCCGTCTGGCCACTGGCGCATTTAGGACAAGCCCTGTCGAAAGTTTATATGTAGAGTCAAATGAGTGGCCACTCCATCTTCAGCGAACCAACATGAGCTTAACATATTTTCTCAAGGTTCGCTCTAATAAGGAACATCCGTGTTTTACAACCATTAACGACTTCACGTGTGAAACACTTTTTAATAACAGACCCTCTATGAGACTTCCTTTCTCACTGCGTGCAAGAGAACTTAGCAAGGAAATGGATGTCCCAATTCTCGAACAACGCCTAATGCCTCCAGCTAAGCTAGTACCGCCCTGGGAGTGGCAGCTGATAGAGTGTGACACATCCTTTGTAGAGGGCACTAAACATGCGCCAGAGACACATATCAAAATGCATTTCTTGGAGCTCCAGTACAAGTACTCGTGCACAGAGTTTTACACAGACGCTTCTAAGTCGCATGACGGGGTGTCCTACGCAGCCATTGGTCCATCCTTCTCGGAATCCGGTGTACTGCACCCTGAAACAAGTATATTTACGGCTGAGGCCCATGCACTATTGTCGGCTGTGAAACATATTAGAAAATCAAATATTCAAAAAACAATTTTATTTACAGACTCCCTAAGCCTCGTGAAAGCCTTGAAGTCACACTGTAAACAAAGAAACCCCGTAATAATCGAGCTGTATTCCATTCTCTGTAGAGCATACATGTCTAACCAGCATGTCATTATATGCTGGGTGCCCGGGCATAGGGGCATTGAGGGTAACGTTCTAGCAGACCAGATGGCCACATCAATTTCATTGCATACAGTTAATCCTACCGCTTCGGTCCGTGTCACAGACCTGAAGCCTTTTTTAAGAAGGAAACTGCGAAACCACTGGCAACGTAAGTGGGACGCAGAAGTAAACAACAAACTGCACGTGATAAAGCCACAATTAGGTTCTTGGCCCTCCGTAACAAAATCACGCCGGACAGATGTCCTATTCTGTCGTCTAAGAATAGGACACACATTTGGCACACATAATTTTTTACTCACTGAAAATGATCCTCCAACCTGCGGTAGATGCGGGGAGAGGCTGACCGTCCTCCACGTCCTCCTGGAGTGTCGGGCAGCCGAATCTGAAAGAAGGAAACATTTTTCCCTAGCATACCGGCAGCACATCCCCCTACATCCTGTAATGCTACTCGGCCCAGAACCTTTATTTGACACCAACACAGTACTAAATTTCCTGAAAGATGTTGTCCTGCATGTTTTTAGCCCCACATGTTCGTAGCGGGTCCTCTCTTCAGAGGATGCCGCTACGATATCTCTTTCGTATAGCACGCGCCTCTAGGCCCTTGTGTTCCAAGGGCTCCGGTGAGGCAGCAGTGCTCCAGGTAATTTTACTATCTCTTATATCTTTTATTCTGCATCATTCATTTACGATGGATTTTAATGTTCATAGTAATCGTCATTAGTCATCGCCATAATTTTATAGCACGTAGATTTTACGCACGTTACAGCGACAATTTTTAGGCCACTTTACAGCCAAGTCACATCTCCATAATACATCGTCAACATCACCACTTGTCATGGCGCTCTTTGGCCAAACCTGGCCCTTGCACCATTAAACACTACATATCATCATCATCATTTTCTCGCCCAGCTTCATGACGTATCAACTGCAGGTCACCTTGGCGTGTCCCGGACTCATGACCGCGTTCGTCGGCGATTCTTTTGGCCTGGTCTATACCGTGACGTCTGCCGTTATGTCGCTGCGTGTGATCTCTGTCAACGATGCAAAAAGCCGACCACACTCCCTGCTGGTCGCCTGCAACCACTTGACGTACCATCAGAACCATTCTTTCGTGTAGGTGCTGTTCTTTTAGGCCCTTTCCCTCCGTCTGCTTCGGGAAACAAGTGGATTGCTGTAGCAACAGACTACGCCACCCGATATGCAATCACACGGGCTCTTCCGACATACTGTGCAACCGATCTCGCCGACTTCCTCCTAGAAAACGTCATATTTCACCACGGTGCCCCTCGACAGCTCCTCACCGACCGAGGCCGCTACTTTCTTTCTACAGTTGTCAATGACATTCTATACTCGTGCGCGACTAAACACAAACTTGCTACTGCTTACCATCCACAAACGAACGGTCTAACCGAGCGCCTTAACCGCACCCTTACTGACATGCTGTCCATGTATGTCTCCGATGACCATCGCGACTGGGACGTTGCGCTGCCGTTCGTTACTTTCGCCTATAATTCGTCTCGCCATGATACCGCAGGCTTCTCTCCATTCTTCCTCTTGTTTGGCCGTGACCCTACGTTACCTTTCGACACCGTTCTGCCTGCTAGTCTGAATTCCACATCCGAGTACGCCCGTGAAGCCATCCTCAAAGCATAAGAAGCACGCCATATTCCTCGACGTCGACTTGTGGAGTCGCAGGACAATCAGCGGCGCTTATATGACGCCCGCCACCGTGACGTCCATTACACACCGGGCGCCCTGGTTCTCCTTTGGTCGCCGTCGCGACGCGTTGGCCTCTCGGACAAGTTACTTTCACGCTACTCCGACTCTTACCGTGTCTTGCGTTAAGTAAATGACGTCGCGTACGAAATTGCCCCTCTTGAGCCAATCGTGGCTCCGCACCGCTCCGACGTCGTCCACGTCGCACGTCATAAGTTGTATCACTCGCCCGCCTCCTAACCAGCACCGAGCTGGTGCTTCAGCCGCCGGGGGTCATGTGACACGCTGACGAAGATGTTTTAATCATCGTCGGAAGAACTTTGAGCGATTTAGTGTGGGCAGACTGTGGAGGTCTTCGCAGGTGGGTGTAGGAGCCGTGTTGGGAAGGCGGGGAAATGGCTGGGCAATGCGACGACTCTTGGCTTCTTCAAACCGCCGGCATTCGGTAATGATGGCTTGCACAGTGGAATAATTCTTGAAGACAAGGAGATGGAAGGCATCATCTGCTATGCCCTTAATGACATGTGCAACCTTATCCGGTTCGGACATCTTCGAATCCACTTTGTGGCACAGAGCGAGCACGTCCTCGATGTGAGATGGGATTCTGTGCACGTCTGGACACGCGAAGCGAGGTCTTTTTGGGCGGCGCGCTGACGTCCAACCGGCTTGCCAAAGAAATCTTTGAGTTTCTGTTTACAAATCTCCCAGCTGGTAAGTTCCTCCTCGTGGGTTTGAAACCAGACGCGTGCCGTGCCCACGAGGTAAAATATCAGATTCGCAAGCATGATGATCTGGTCCCAGTGGTTGCTGGCGCTCACCCGCTCATATAGTTGAAGCCAGTCTTCAACATCGGTGTCGTCGGTGCCAGAAAAGGTTCCGGGGTGGCGGGGTTGTGCTAGAATGACGGTGGGCGTGGGTGCCGACGGGCCCGAAGCATCCTCGCCTTGAGCTGGCACTGTAGATGCAGCCAAGGAGCGCCCGCTGCGTAAATCCGTCTTGATAATGATCCCGCAACCTCCACCGAAAATGTTACGGGGTTAAAAACAGTCAGACGTGTATTTACAGAATATTTACAATAATTGTATCAGCTGACGAGATGGTAGCCAGCGCGCGAAGCTCAGAACATCGTCTTTTTCGGACGATGATTAAAACATCTTCGTAAGCGTGTCACATTATGTTAAAGGAGAACTCATTTTTTTTCGGCAACCACTGCATCAAATTTGACGAGGTTTGTTGCATTTAAGAGAAAAACTTAAAATCTAGTGACTGTTTGTTTTGAATGTATGATTTAGGTGAACTTTTTGTTCAAATTTGCCAAAAACTGAAAAATTCAGAAAACGAAACTATCAAGTGTACAACTCTGTAACACAGCTTTTACAAATGACATCGCAATTTTGTGAACTGCATATAATAGTACGGCTACAGCGGACAAAATCGATATGTTACACATGAATCTCAAAAAACTTAGTAATACTTAAATGCAGCTTTTGCAGAACCCTTGTAAACAACATAACAAATTCATCTAACGTATAAATTGGCACATCGAACTTCTCCGCTTTAAATAAGTTAATTGATAGCATTTACAGAACCGTGATATCTGTTTTGATACAGAGCTATTTGTAAGCTTCCTGCTTCTATTTTCTTATACTTCCGAATTTTTGAAAGTTTCTAAAATAAAATTCGCTCCTGCAATCAGAATTCCCCTACCCACAGTCACTAAGCGATAATTTAACTTTCTCCCTCATATGCAACACATTTGATTAAAATCGGTCCATGGATTGTCTTAGAAAAGCGTTCTTGCATTTTACATGTATCTGTATAGGCCGCGTCGGAGTGGGCCCGAGCTCAAGCTTCCTGTTAAGCTGGTGCCCCACTTTCGCGGTTTGCAAACCTTGGAGAAAATAAAAATACTGTGTGTTAAACTGCTAATGCAATTTCTTTTGTTCACATTTATGTCTCTTTTAGCTCGTTATGGACGACATCTTAATAGTCTTTTAAGTACATGCCCACAGAATTAGTCATATTGCTACACGCGTGTGGTATTTGATTGTTTAGCGAGGCGCGTGGGCGCCATCACTTGAGAATAGAGGAGGAAGAACGAGCTGGGCTCGCGCTGTGAATCTAACCGGTCAGCCCTGCAACCGCTGTTGTAAATGTAACCTGTAAATAGTTGCTCGTCTCACTGACTAGTCCTTCGCGAAACATTGTGGTGGAGTTGGAACGTTCTCCGTCCTCGCCACGGAGCTCCGAAGCGGCCGCACCATCGTCTTCTCAGCCATGGCTTCCGATGGAACCACCCCGTCGCCCCCTGCAGCTGCGGCGCCACGCCCAACGTACGTTGCGGTTCCTAGTCTCCGTCATCCTGGGACATTCTCCGCCCAAAATGACATCGACGTCGGTGACTGGCTCAGCATGTATGAGCGTTTTAGCCAAAGCCACCACTGGGACCCTACCATCATGCTTGCCAATGTGATCTTTTATCTGCACGAGACATCGCGTGTCTGTTTCACACCCATGAGATCGAGCTCTCGACCTGGGACATATTCAAAGAGCGGCTTCACGACCAATTTGGCAACCCGTCAGGTCGCGAACAGGCTGCGCGAAAGAAGCTTGCCACCCGTGTCCAGTCGTCGAACGTATCGTGTCTCCTACATAGAGGAAGTGCTCGCGCTTTGCCGGAAAGTCGACGAGCACATGACCGAGGTTGACAAGGTGGGCCATATCGTAAAAGGCATTGCGGACGACGCCTTCAATTCGCTCGTCTATAACGACGTTTCTACCGTCGACGCTATCGACAAAGAATGCTGCCGCTTCGAGGTAGCCAAAAACCGCCGCCTCGTCCCACAGTTTTCCCGACTCCCAAACACCTCTGCGACGTCCTCTTGCTCCGCTCTTACCACCACACGACCATTTCAAGGCAACGTAACACGTATCGTTCGCCATGAGATTGAAGTGGCGAGTCCGGCCCCCTTTCATCCATGACCCCCTGAAGGTACCTTTGACCAAGCGCCCCCCGCCCTTATTTCCGTTATTCAAGCAGTTTTGCGGCAAGAAATTGCAAACCTTGGCACCCTTTCTACCTGCTCTGTCTCCCGAACTTATTCGGCACCCATTCCCATGTCCACAACCTGTAATGACCAGTATTTCACTCCCAACTACGCAATCCTGCTCAATGGCGAAACCCAGACGCCAAACCGATCTGCTTCAGCTGCCACTGCGTTGGTCATGTATCCCGCCACGGCCGCACCACCTGGATGCCACCGTACTGGAGCTCATTTCCTGCTCCTCGCCCATACACCGACGCTCGCCGTTATTCACTTCGCCCTCTGTACCCTGCTTCTGATGCCCGTGACAGCCGCTCCTCCGTGCGTTCGCCATCGATCCCCGTCACCCCAACCTCGCCGCTTTCGCTCGCCAAACCGATGGACGGAAAACTAGGCCATGGAGCTCTTGGAGGTAGTGCTGCATCACGTTCGTCTTGTCGAAATCCTCCGTTGACGCTCCTCACCAACATGAACCTAATTGAAGTAGACGTAGATGGTGTTCCGTTGACGGCATTAATTTATACTGGCGCCCAAGTGTCCATAATGAACGCTAACCTATGTCGTCACCTCAAAAAAGTTCTTACGCCTGCCATCACTCGAGCTGTAGGCGTCTTCAATGGCGCCACTGTGGCCGTCAGGAGTCTGTGTACTGCTCGCATAGGAATTGCTGGCCGCCAAGTTACAGTCCTGTTCACCGTGCTGACCAGTTGCCCTCGGGACCTAATGTTCGGCCTCGACTTTCTGACGGCGAATTCCGCTGTCATCGACTGTTCCACCGGTACGCTGCGCCTTGAGCTTCCTATTCTTTCGGACGTTCGCCCCGAACAACCAAACACCCTCTGCACTACAGCGTTTGTTCGCTTACCTCCAAAAGCCCTAACCTTCGTCGAATTGGCTTCAATGGCAACCGTGCCTGATGGCGACTATTTCGTCACACCTATCCGTAACGTCCTCCTGGCGGGCGACATCTCTGTGCCACACTCCGTCGTGACCCTTGGCGCTAATCGGATGTCTCCCCGTTATCAATTTTGGCTTGACGAAGCAAGTGTTACCTGAAGGCATAGCGGGGGCCACGCTGCGGTCAGTGACAAACGACCACGTCAATACTTTTCCAGCCTACGCGTCTCCACGTCTTCCTGATTGCCCGCAGGATGCCTTGAACCTCGACCGCCCATTACTTCCCATGGTCGCTCTGGACCTCGCACCTGACCAAGTGGCCGCCCTATATCGTCTTTTGCTTTCCTACCGCGACATATTTGACAGCGACAATCGAACACTTGGTCAGACATCCCTTGATAAGCATCGGATACACACTGGTGATGCTGCTCCAATTCAGCTCCGACCGTATCGCGTGTCCACCGCAAAGCAGCAAGTTATTCAGCAGGAAGTCATCAGGACGCTCGCCAGAGGCATTGCTGAGAGAGAGAGCCCTCGTCGGGTCCTTGAGCGTCGTCGGTCGTGCTCGTCAAAAAGAAAGTTGACACTTGACGTTTCTGCGTTGATTATCGCCACCTAAACCGAATTACTAAAAATGACGTTTACCTTACCACGAATTGATGACGCTCTGGAATGTCTTCACGGTGCCAAATACTTATCGTCCATCGACCTTCGATATGGTTTTTTTTTTGATAGATAGATAGTACTTTTATTCGTATCAATTCTCATACACAAAAATCAGGCCTACCAAAGCCTCACCAAGGGCTTGAGTGGCAGCGCCTGGCAGACAGCGAATATTAGCAAAACAAAGAATAGAGATATTGCAACAAACTCGACAAGCAAACAAAAAAAAGAAAATTTAACAACTCAGAGAGACAGATATGGAGACATAACTATTACAACATCAAAAGGGATGAGAACAATATGGAATTAAGATAGTAACACTCGATTAAATAATTACGGGGTAGGAAGCAACGCAGAGACGTACCGCAAAATTTTTTTCAGGGTGTATTTTGTTCTCATGCGGAATACACTAGGTGGCATAATATTGAAACAGGCAGGTACATAGTATTGACGTGTGCGCTTTCCGTACCGGGTTGAGATTGGTTATTGGCTGATTTCCGTCAATGAGCAACACCAAAAAAATAGACCGCTTTCGTCCCTCCCGATTGCCTCTACCAATTCAAGGTTATGCCGTTCGGTTTATTCAATGCCTCCGCCACGTTCGAACGGATGATCGACTCTCTGCTTTAAGTTTTCAAATGGTCAACTTGCCTTTGTTACCTCGATGACGTCCTTGTGTTTGGTCCTGCATTTGAGATGCACCTTGAGCACATCGCAGTCATCCTTGATATCTTCCACAAGGCTGGGCTCCAATTAAACTCATCGAAGTGCCACTTCGGTCGCCGACAGATTACAGTGCTAGGCCATCTCGTCGATGCTTCCGGAGTATAAACCAACCCGGAGAAGGTTCGACCAGTAACGGCTTTTCCTTTACTTCAGTTTGTCAAAGACGTCCGGAGCTTTGTGGGGCTCTGTTCGTATTGCCGACGGTTCTTGGAAGATTTCGCAGCAATCGCTCGACCACTCACTGAACTTTTGAAGAAAGACGTGCCTTTTGCTTGAGGTTCCGCACAGGCTGCCGCTTTTTCACGCCTTATCACGATTCTCACAAATCTACCGGTCTTTGCCCACTTTGACCCGTCCGCATCTGCAGAGGTCCGAACCGATGCCAGTGGTTGTGGGATCGGCGTCGTCTTATCGCAACGCCAACACGGACACAACCGCGTTATACCCTACGCTAGCCGGATCGTAGCAACTGCAGAGCTCAACTATTCGTTTACCGAGTGCGAATGTCTTGCTCCCGTATGGGCTGTTTCAAAGTTCCGCCTATATATATATATATATATATATATATATATATATATATATATATATATATATATATGAAACGCCCTTCACAGTAATCGCAGAATATACAGTGACCATACAGTGACTACACAAGTCGGGACACCAACACCAGGACGCAGATTGCCTCTCTCGCTACCGCATCGAAGACGTGACCTGTACGTCTGATACTGACACCGACGCTTGTGTTTTCTCTGTTCTTCCACTGCTCCATGTCGCCAACGAACAGCGCCGTGGCCCGTCCTAGCGTATCATCATTGAACGCCTGGAATCGTCACTTGCCGGCTGTTCCCTTCGCTCATTCACACTTCAAGATGGCGTACTCTACTCATGGTAGAATGTATAAGCGCGAGTGGACGAGGACGTAGAAAGAAACAGATACACAGACACAGCGCTTAACTTTCAACTGTAGATTTTATTTTGGCACGCATCGATAAATATATACCGTGTGAGCGGAAACAAATGTAACAGCAAAAAAGAACATTGAGTGGTGCATTTCGTTGAACCGAACACGTGTGCAAGGCAAGGGAAAAACATGTACTACAATGGTTACAAAGATAACCCGAGGAATCTTATTTCCTTTTCCGATAGTGACACCAAAGGCTTGCTTACGCACTTTTGCTCAAACCTTGCAATCGCGTAGGTCTCTACAATCTCCCTCGTCATCCTGCTATGAGCCTTGTACAGAATGGAAGGGCTTTCAAACATGGGTTTGCAGGAACAATCTCGGCAGTGAATACCCAAATGACCTGAGATTACTTAGTGACGTTATATTGATGCTCTTTTAATCTCTCGTTGATGCATCTGCCGGTTTGACCAATATACGTTCTTCCGCATGAAAGTGGGATGGCATAGACAACGTTATGAGTACAGGTGACAAATTGTTTGCGATGTTGGGTAGAACATGCGTGCCTTTTGTTATTCTCTGTGTTAATCTGTTTGCATAGCTTCTGTAGACGCTCAGGGGCAGAGAAAACCACGTCTACCCCCGATTTCGCCGCTATCTGTATCTGTTTCTTTGTGTATCTGTATGTATGTATGTATGTATGTATGTATGTATGTATGTATGTATGTATGTATGTATGTATGTATGTATGTATGTATGTATGTATGTATGTATGTGTGTGTGTATGTGTGTATGTATGTATGTATGTATGTAGTGTTTATTTCTACGTCCTCGTCCAGTCACGCTTATGCACTCTACCATGGATTCTAGCCAACTAGCCCGCCAACGTGTTTTAACACGTACTCTACCGCCACAACGTTCACCTCGACGGCCCTGCATTACTCCTTGCGATTCCTAAATACCTTCGCTCTGTTCTCCACGAACCTCATGACCTCCCCACTGCCGGTCACCTGGGTTTGTTACGTGCCTACGACCGGATCAGCCGACGGTTCCTTTAGCCAGAGCTTGCTCGCGCCGTTCGAAGATACGTAGCTGCGTGTGAGAAATGCCAGCTACGCAAGACACCATCGACACTCCCTGCTGGGTACCATCAAACACTCGACATTCCCGCGGAACCATTCTTTCCGGTTGGTTTGGATTTACTTGAGCCTTTTCCCCTTTCTACCTCAGGGGACAGGTGGATTGCTGTGGCCACGGATTATGCCACGCGCTACGCCATCACCCGAGCGCTTCCTACAAGCTGCGCTACAGATGTCGCCGATTTTCTTCTACGCGACGTGCTTTTATTACGTGGAGCTCCGCGACAACTTCCCACAGACCGTGGCCTGACATTCCTATCAAACGTTATCGTGGACATCCTGCATTGCAGTGCCCCGAGGCACAAGCTATCCACGTCATACCATCTGCAAACAAATGGCCTCACGGAGCGTCTCAATCACACTCTCACAGACATGCTCGCGTAATATGTCTCTTCAGACCACACTGACTGGAACCTCGCTGTACCGTTTGTTACATTTGCTTATAATTCCTCGCACCACGACGCAGCCGTTTATTCTCCACTTTTCCTTCTGTTCGACTGAGAACCAGCACTGCGCCTCGACACAACCCTCACTGTTCACGCCGCACCGACCAGTAAATATGCACTTGACGTGATCGCCCGCTGTGCCCACGCAAGAGAAATTGCCCTTGACCGCCTTCTGATATCCCAAGACAGTCAAAGGCGTTTGTACGACCGGCGACACCGAGACGTGCACTTCCCGCCTGGTCCTTTGGTGCTTCTATGGTCTCCGTTGCGTCTGGTCGGCCCGCCAGAAAAACTGCTGTCTCGTTACACAGGCCTATACTGAGTGCTTCGTGCCGTGACTCCCGTCACCTACGAGTCGCCCCCTGACGCCCCATCTGATTCCCAGTCCAGTGATATCGTGCACGTTACACGACTGAAGCAGTATCACCCTCCCAGTGACGACATCTAGACGCTCCGGGACGTCGCTTCTGCCGCCGGGGGATTATGCTACACGCGTGTGGTATTTGATTGTTTGAACGAGGCGCGTGGGAGCCATCACTCAAGCAAAGAGGAGGAAGAACGAACTGGGCTCGCGCTGTGAATTTAACCAGTCGGCGCTGCAACCGCTGTTTTAAATATAACCTGTAAATAGTTGCTTGTCTTACTGACTCGTCTTTCGCGTAAGAATATGCTTGAAGGAAAGGGCTGGTCCGTATTTCCGCGATTTGGACCTAAAGCACGTGCAGATCTTCCAACAGCTCTTGTTTTCGAATCCCGCTAGACGTTCGGGTGCTGTCTCAGCCACCCGGAGGGAAGAGGCGTATGGACGGCTTTCAAATAACCATAGCAGACTGCGGCTGTAGGCCAGTTGGTGATACATGATTTTAGGAAGTTACCGCAAACAAAACACGAGATTTGAAGAAAGGGACAACACGAAGCTGTGCTGACAACGGATGATTTAATGACAGGAACGTCAAGCTTAGACAGATAAGACACACGTGTGCACCCTAAATCAATGTAAAAAGAAAAGAAAACACAGCGCGACCTTAAACCCAAACCCACGCTTTGCTATCTTACATTACTTCAGAAGTACATACTTTTATGTGTTGGTTGCCGCCTCACGATCAGTACGCAGTGTTCTGCCATCGTAGCTTCCTCGACGTGCAGAGCTATTGCCTGCGAGTGAACATGTGTCCCTACGATGTGTCTTCGAAGTTTGGGGTTCTAGGCCTGTCTGATGGCCATTGGAAGAGGGTTCCAAAAATCCTGAAAGCGGAGTGCTGGAGACAAGATCGAATCTTCAAGAAATGACTTCGCATCTTGTGCTTTCAACAGGTGGCGTACGGTTCGTCTGGCCGGAGGCGTTGGCGACACTTCGAAAGTACAGCGCAGCTATCGACGGATTTACTCTGGAACCGAGTGTATGGACAGCTTTCGAAGAAATCAAAAGGAGAAGTCGGTGGTGTTCCGGTCACCTATTTAAACAACACAACAGTTCCTGCTGAAGTGGAAGCAGTGCTTTTCGCTGGATAAGACTGATTTGCTCGCGGCTGTGCACCGAATAGCTAACAAGGTATCATCCGACGAGAAAGAGCCCTGCATCCTTGAAGGTGTTGCTAGTTTCAAGACGAACCTCTCTAAGAAGCCCATCTCTAGTAAGGTTTTAAGTGAAGTTGCCGGGCATTTCCGAGAGCACGACCTAACTCTTGTCCTGGTCGACATAGAGGGCGTGTATACGGTGCTTCCTGGGACTTCGTTCAGAGAAAAAGCAAAAGCTGCTGTAAGTAAGGACCTCGCGCTTCGAACCCCCGTTCCATGAAAGGTCAAAAGCACGTCCATTGATCTGATGAAGGAATCAAACCTGGAGAAATTGGCGAAACTAGTGTTGAGCAGTAAATTAAACACACTTCGCATCTTTTTTACGGGCAAAACCCACAAGGAGTCCTGTCCATTACGGGCTATTGTAAGGGAAAGAGGGACATGGCAAGAACATCTCAGCAAGTTTCTTCAGACACACCTGAGAACACTAATGCTAGTTGATCGGTACAAGATTACTGGCTCTGACATTTTCGATGAAAACCTAAAGGCTGGCATTCCATTAGCCAACAGCACTTTGTACATTGATGTGGAAGATCTGTTCTATTCGGTGCCGTACGATGAACTTCTTTAGGCTGCTAGGGAACTAATTTAAGTTGCAGGTGCTGTCGATTTTCAGAACTCTTGTGGTGGGCCCTCATATACCTCATATACTTTTGTAAAGATGCTGAGGTTTTACGTCAATTCGGCAATTGTGTCCTTTGCTAATAAATTGTATGTCCAGAGGAAAGGCTTATGCATTGGGTCAAGTGTCGCGCCAAGGCTTTGCGAAATTTTCCTTGCTACCTTTTACCGTGCGCTGAAGGTTCAGCTGACTCATTATTCCATTTTGAAGATCTTTAAATACGTAGACAATTTTTTAATCATATTAAAGCTTTCACCAGACGACGACCTTGCAGAAGTGGCTCTTGAGATTTTGTCAGTCTTTTCCAGTTGTTCGAGTCAGTTGAACTTCACTCATGAGCTTCTGCATAACGTGTCAATCCAATTTTTAGATTTAAAGTTCGATTTTCTTGTCCGCTGACCATGCTTGCTGGGCCTTCGAGCCCAGGTCCAAAGAAGCATTGCTGCCTTTCGATTCATCTCATGCAAAGCTTCTAAAGCGGAGTTTAACCTCTACACGTTTTAAATCGGTGCTTTCAAAATCATGGCACCACAACAGCTTTCTAGTATTCAACTTCAAGTGGGACGTCTGGAAAAGGCGGGTTTTCGGAGCTTTCTTTTGCTTTCAGTTGCTGAAATATTGCTTGCCAAGCGTCGGAAAAAGGACAAAGAACCATCAATTTGTAATGAACAGGCTAGTAGGAAGAATTTTACAGTACCTGCCTACATACATAAGGTTTCCCATATTTCCCAAAAAATTTCTGGTAACTATGGGGTTGGTGTTGTCCTTGCAGCAGCTTCTAAACTTTCGAAGTTGTGCAGCATCGTGGCAAGAGGAACCACGGGCTCGGCCTCCTGTGAAATCAAGCATAAAAATTCGCATGTGTCTTGCGCGACACGTGTCATGTATAAGATTCCACTAAAGTGCGACAAATGCTGCATTGGACAAACCGGTAGGTTCATTAACATTCGCTGGCCTGAGCATGAGCATTCATTGCCATATTTCCTTGGACTGCTTGTCCTTTGCTTTCAGACTGAGATTATCGGTAGAAAAAATGCCGAGCTGGAAAGAGAGATTGTAGAGGCAGTGGCGATGCGACGCATTTCGGATGGTGATTGCGTTAGCTCACCGTGAGTTAAGGTTTCTCAGAAAGAACTTTTGTTTCTTTCCATGTGACACACACGTGTTCGGTGCCTCAGTATTCTGTCAGCGCTTATCTTATTATTTATATCGCACCCCTCTTTAAGGTCGCTCTGTGTTTTTTTACGTTGCTTTTCGGGTGCACACTTGTGTCTGATCTATATAAGTTTGGGGTTTGTTTGATTAAATCACCATTTGTCAGAACCGCTTCCTAATGTCCCTTTCTTCAAGTCTAGTGTTTTGCTTGTGTTAACTTTCTAAAATAAAAAAAAAATTCAAAGAAGGTCGTGTTCCTTTTCCCCTCTGGAATTCGCGTAGAAAGGTGGCGGCCCCTGTAGAGTTCATAGTATGTGACCTTTTAAAAGAAGAAACAAGACCAAACAAAGCTACGAATACGCAGCTCGGAGCTGTAAAGAAGAAAAAAACATCTACATGGCGCTGCGAACGAAAAGCATGGAGCGCCGTTTCGTCCCGTCAGTGTGGACCCATATTTTTTCACCATCGGGAGGGGGGGTAAAAAAGCACAAGAAGAAAACAGCACGTGTGGATAATTTGGCTTTACGAATGGAACTCAAAACGACACATGAAAACAAGCGGCCACTCTGAGGCTCCAACGTACATGGCGGATTCGAGCGGAGCCGAATTTTACTTGTAAGCGTTGTAAGTAAGCGTCACTTGCGACGACGAGTACATTCAAGTTGCGGCTGGATTTTGATGTTTCACAGTCCTTTCCCACCTCCGCACAGTGCTGACTTCAACACAGGCATCGCCGTAAACTGCTTTCAGACGGCAATTAATGCTGAAGGGCGTAGAACCTCCCGCAGTGAGAAATTCAATTACAGCCCGCCGTTTCAAGCGGACATCACCACTGGATGCCATGCATTGATCGATTACTTTGGAACGCGAAGAGATAGGAAGATGGAACAAGTGATATTCTATAGGTTAAACATCAGTGCATTAATGATAAAGAGCCAAAATGTTTGCAGTACTACTGGCAAAGTAGTGTGTTTGGAGGCATTACTTCCTTAACCGCCCTCTTATACAGCAATAACGCTGGGCAGTTTGTTTTCGTGTGTGACATCTGACCCAAAACTACAACTTAGAATGTGCACAAATGAAGATGCTCGTGTTGAGTCCAATTAATTGCTTACAAATATATCAATCCTTTCTTATGCAATAAGTTTACAATGAGAAGCCACATCATCTCACTGCAACTTTCCCCTACAAGCAAGTTATATTGAAAATAAGCTGCATCCATATGCTTCGCTATGCATTGCAGGGTAACCATCAAGAGGTACTTTCACATTAATGCCTTGTTCCCAAAGCCAATAGTTTAAATACCAACCATTATTTCACAGGAGGTGGTGGCCACAAGGCAAACACAAATTCGCGGGGTTTACGTGCCAAAACAATGACCTTACATTCATCGGTTAATATAATATATGGCATTGTTGTATTGCCTGCCTCCTCAGGAATATACATTGTTAATAGGAGTAGAAATCAGCATTTTCATAGAAGCTTGCTCGTTTAACAACAAGAGGCACAAACGATGGTGTTCTTCAGATTTCCCAGGCTAACAATGCAAGCAAAAAATCAAATGTTGTACTGAAGGGTGCAGGACCAAGAAAGGTCTCGCTAAAAACTTGAGTCACAAGGAGTCCTAAGCTGTAAACCTTCTAGTTAAGATAAAAGCGCAGGTCACTGTGTGCTAGTATTTATTCTAGAAAAGCCATATAGTAAAAGAGAAAGACGAAATAGGATGACAGCACATGCTGGTCTAATGTCCTAAGGAAGACAAAATATAGCAACTATCTAGTGGTGGGTGCTTTGCAAGATTACAAGGAATATAGCTGCAAACTCAGAACTGAAGAAGCCTTAGTTAAAAAAAAACAGAAATGACATTATCAAAGTGGCTGACTGCAACGTGGGATTAAAGGAACAATGCATTAGTAAAAACTGGACTACACTCTGAAAACAAAAGCCCTTTCGTACATGTGCTATATTTTCCTATGGAACCAGGCAAAATAAATTGTGTTTCTGTCACAGTGACGGCAGCCTCTCCCTAACATTGTTGCGATGTGATATATGAAAGCATGCGATACAATTGTTTCTGAAAAAGAAAGGACATTTGAAGTGCTATGTGGTGTATTCTATACACTGACGTCTTTGTGAGCACTTGACAAATATGAATGAAATATGCCATACTGCCACTCACAAACAGCCCGACTTGTAAACTGCAGTTTTCTGCACCCAACAGGAATTTTTTACATTTTCCTGAAACAGACATACCAACATATTGACAATAAGGACGAACAAGACAGTCACAGTTCTTTAAGGGGCCCCTCACCAGGTCTGGCCATTTTGAGCTGACAAGCGCAGAGCACACACTGTGTGATGACGATTGTGTCTGCAAAGTATTACATTGCTACGCGCCGGAGAAAGACCTGAAATTTCAAACCAAACGCCGTTTTTCCTTCCCCTCGCGGCCGCCGTGCTTCAAGCCGGAGGATGACACACACGTGCTAGCGCACCTACCTACACATGTTGGCACTGCAACGTCGCTCGCGGTGACACGTGACTTCGAGAACTATTCAAGGCAACATCTGTTGTTTGTGTAGTATGTTGCTTGAATAGATGAAGTAAAGCTTGGAGAAATAATAAAACAAACCTAATATCTGCATCTTTTTGTTTTACTTTGCACCGCAGCAAGAGAGATGTACTTCCCTTTCGTCTGCTTGTTCCCAAGTCGTGCAGTAGCACGCACAGACACCAAAATTACGTCATTTTCTACCGTTTTCATGTGCGGGATCATGCACTGTGATACGCTTGTGTCTGCGTCAGTATTCGTGTAGCACTGACTTATATCCCTAGTCAGGTGTTCTCGTGCACAGTGCGCAAAATGGTGTGCTGCATGAAACAAGACAATCACAACAGCTCGCGCGGGACGCAGTCAGCAGAAGTGCGCCATGCCACGAAAAAGTGAGGAAGAAAATGAACGCGGGGCTTGTGAAATATGCGGCACGCGATCCTCAAGGTCCGGTATGGAAGAACGCAGGGAAGAAGTTTCACTTGCAGAGACTAGAAGAGGCGAGTGGAGAGATTGTCTGGCTTGGCAGTGGAGCTCGCCTCCTGAAATCATGGGTTCTCACACTGAAATATTTCTACCTCGACTGTTAATGAGCAGATTTGAAAAATGTTTGTCGCAGAACGCTCTCTAGAGCACACGTAACAACTTCCATTGTATAACAAAAATTTGCTATGGTGCCTGGCGAAGGGACCTTTAAGCTTTCAATAGGTGAAGCGCCAATAGTGACGGCACACAAGAAGAAATACAGACAGGACAAGACAGGACAAGGACCTTTAAGCATCTACACTGCAATAAAAGTTAGTGTAATCAGTTTCACGCAACAGACCAGAATAACATGCTACTTTCAACGGACAACTTTCATTGGGTAGCCCATGTACCTATAAAAGACTTATGCATAAAAGGCACGCACACAGAAACCAAGTGAGCACTTCACCATGACACAAAGCAATAGCAAAACAACACTGCCACGTTGTGAGCCCATGTATTTAAATATATTGTGTAAATTTTCCGCACTGTGCCAATTCTTCTTATGCAAAGCATTTTCCTGGTAGCTGCCTATTCAGTATTGTGCAGGGTTTCATAAAAGGTTACCAGGTATACAGCAACCTGACAAGGATTATCTTCCAGAATAAGCAATGTATAAATGAGCACTTCAAAGACCATCTGTGCTCATTATTGACCAGAACTATCTCAACTTCCTCACAACAGCAGAAAAGAGTATGTGAAAGGCAGAAGATTAGAACGACAGAAAGCTGAGCTAGTTGGTAAGGATTCATTCAAAGGCAGTTTTCTAGGAAACTAGGACAATAAAAACAAGCCGTTGGCACTACTGTCTATAGAATGCAAGAAACTACACAGAAGGTAGGGCTTAGACTGCCATTGCTGCTTTTGTTACCTTCGGCTTTAGTGATCTTAGGCTTCTAAATTCGCCTCACTGGTGTGCTCTCGATCACTTGGTTGTCATGGCGGTTGCTCTGCAAATGCTTATCAAGCATGGTTCCTCTAAAATATTCGACACAATTATTTGTAACATATTCAACGAACATTTAGAGAATTATTTGTATCGTTTTTCTGTTCTCTTTATATTAAGCATCACTAAGCTGACCTTTATTTTTTTTCTTTATCTATGACCCACACAGTGGCTGGTAACAACCCAGCTCTCAGTACTATTTGGCATCTGTACAACAAAGAAGCCCTACCTACACCTTTTAACATCATCTTAGACATCTGCACTAAGCAAGCACATAATCCTGCTGGTATTTTTATTACAGAGGTTTTCACTAATGATCTTCCAAGCAAGAACTCTTTAACATCTGATCATTTAGATGCTTTGAACTGGAACAACACAGTGAATGCATCATGCTTAACAGAAGTTTAGCTATTTTAATCAAAGCACAGTTAAAGCCTTTCATGTATGAAGTTTGTCATCTGCTTTCACCTGATCTTGCTGGTTATCTGATTGTGAGTTACACTAAGATCAAACATTCTAATGGCTAACATCTTTCATCTGTGAAGTGCAGAAAACTTTAGTGCACTTGTCAGTGTTGTTACGGCATTCTTAAATGTGATGATTAGGCTGCTGGCTATTTAGCACTATAGTAGCATTGTACAGGGAGATCATTTTTAAGCTTTATGGAATTTTAAAAAAATTTCCTGTGGCACATGGCATAATTGTTTTCCTTGAGATAGATTATTTGAAGAGGTGGACATCACTAGCATGAGAAATGGAAACACATGTTCGACTAATTAAAAAAAAATTCACTACTGACTTCGTAACTAATTAGTTTACTGCGCATATTGCAATTTACGAATTGTAGCCAGTGAGCTTGGAAGACGTGTGCACTTGAACTTCCAGGATGACATCAGTTTAGGAATATTTCCCTGATAAAGAACACTACACAAGGGTGTTCCACTTACTTTTGTGCATCAATGCATAAAAGCACATTTTGTTAAAGAAGCACGTGGAACAACAGCGCAGTTTTATGGCAAGTTTGATGGTGCATATCTCCAAACTGCCGTCATTCTGGAAATCAATTCCAAGTGGATGCACCTTCTAATCTCACTGGCTATGATTCGTAAATTACAATATGTGCCTCAGATATGGGGTGGCACTGGCAAACACTCCCAGAGTTCTACTAGGAAACATAAGTACCGAAGAAAGTGGAAGGGGAAAAGGCGCCTGTAGGTAAAGCATCGCACGCGTAATGCGAAGACGTGGGTTCGTTCCCCACCTGTGGCAAGTTGTTTTTTCATCCACTTTCATTTTCATTAATTTATCATTTCTTTATTTCATTTATGAATCACAAGTACTTTACCTTAATTTGTCCTTGGTGTTAGTGTTTGCTGGCTTCTTAGTATAAGATTAATAAACATCGGCCCCTCGGTTAAACAACTTTCTTTTTGTTTATATGTGCCATGAAGTAATTAATTGAAAAGCTAATTAATAGATTTTCGTTGATCAGTTGAACATGTGTTTCAATTTCTCGTGCAAGATAGGTCTGCCTGTTTGAATATTCCTGCTCAAGGACTAGAATCATGCTATATGCAACAGGTTATATTTAAAAATTCCACAAAACTTAAAATCATCAGCCTCTATAAAGACACTGTGAATTTTCAAACAAGCTTCAGTGAAACTTACTGAATCAGCAAATGGCCAGTGTAACAAGCCTGTCCATCCTGGAAATCTTTTGTAGCTTATAAGCATAGAGCATTTCACTTAAACATTTAGGAATGCGAAATTTTCTTGAAATCAGCCCTTTCTTTTTAACAGCTAGCTAGCATCCCTGCCAGTTTGGTTAGACATAATGTTGCATGACTTCAATAGTACTGCAAAATCAGATTTTCTTTCTGCTCCGAGTGTCTAGCGATGTATCTTTACCAGTGTCTTTAGCAGCTGAGATAACTAATGCTCCTGCAGATAAATATCAGAAAACATTGCGATAGCTGCCAAGCAAATGCAATCGTGAGTCTTGTTTACAATACAGCATGTGCTCTACCTCCTACCAGGTTTGTTCTCCATATCAGGCCACCATGCAACTTGTACAAGAAGTACCTTTCGCATGAAATGAAGATATTTTACGAGGTTATGGTGGTGTCAAAACATGACATCAACCATAATGCCTTAAACTATTATATGGAACACTTACTTGTACAAAGATAGAAAAGGCACCAATTTTGAATTTATCACATTCAGTTTACAGTACCATAGTAGAAATGGCTCAACTAGCACAGGTACGTAAACGCGCTAGTTGGTATTGGTCGATGACGTTCGACAATGTGCACTCGACAAAGGATGGAGAAAGAGGCGATAGCATTTGTCTCCATTTCTCGCCACTTTCGACGTCCTTTGTACAAGTCCGCAGTGTTGAACATCATGGGTCAACTAGTACAGCCTGAAAAAAATGTCATGAAAGAAAACTTGGCTCTCAACCTCGACAATTCTGCCTGTCAGGTATTATGGTTTCTTCAGAACTTATTTCTTTATACGATGTCAGACCCATCAAGTAAAGCTTACTGAAAGAAATGAAGAACATCAACACCTCTCAAAGCACATGCACCAAAGGAGTTAGAGCATCATACATATTACCTTTAAGTGCAAAAGTATTCTTTTTCTTAGGCAAACTGCATTTCTAGTTTCTTAAAGCCTATATATTCATTTGTCGCAGCTATGGGAAAATCACAAGGTGGAAAAAGATGTATTGGTGCAATTTCAACTTTTATGTACAGCAACAAAAGGTAAAGCACAGGAAGTCTCACTGCTCCTCTGTCTAAATGACACTCGGTTTCATTTGTCATGTCCACTCCCATCCTGATGGCAGCAGAAACAGGAAGAGAGCAGCGTGGTTCAGAAAGCAGACGAAGGAGCTGATATCCTAGCTGACATAAAGAGTAAAGAAGGGAGCTGGTCAGGCTATGTAGTACAGACTTGAGACATCATTAACTAGCGCGAATAAGACAACGGACGACAGCTAGAAGCACACAGGACAGAGCTTTAGGCTTCAACTGAAATTTTGGCTACACAGAAACATAGGATTCAGGGGATGCGACCTCGATTGATGGAAGCAACATTCATCTTTCCTTTTCCCTGCCTGACACAGGAGGCATCGGAGCAAATTGATGGATAGATTCATTTCGAGATACGAACACTTTTTTTTGGTGAGTGCCAGGGAAGGGGTGCTTACACACCTCTCACCCACTTTTTGATGCAAAGTGCTTCGAATATTTTCATATTGACCTGCCTCTAGAGCCGCATGGGCAGATGAGCGCTTTGAAACTGCTCAGTGCATGAGCACCTACAGCAATGATTGGCCAGATGGCCACCAGCTACTGACAGCTGCCCTATCTTGGTTCCCCGAAGCAGTCTTTTAAACACTGACCTGTTTGGCTTGAGGGAACATAGGGCTGCTTTCAGTGCCTTAGTGGCTGGTGGCCACCTGGCCAATCATCGCCATACGTGCTCATGCACCGAGCAGTTTCAAAGCAATGTTGTGCTTAGGCAGCTCCAGAAGCAGGTTCATAGGGAAATATACGAACCACTTTGCATCAAGAAAGTGGGGAACAGGTGTGTGTGAGCGGCCGTCTCTGGCTCTTACCAAGAATGTCCGTATGTGAAATTAACCTGTTCATCTATTTGTTCCGATAGCTCCTGTGTTGTTTCCATCAGTCGGCATTCTCTGCATCCCATGTTTCTTTGTAGCAAAAATTTTAGTTGAAGTCTAGAGTTCTGTCTTGTGTTCTACTTGATGTTGTCGTCTTTTTCACGCTAGTTATTGATGTCTCAAGTCTACAATGAGCACCAACTAGCCCAAGTGCCTTCTTCAACCATGTAATGCATAGGGCAGATAACCGGTGGCACATTCGAATTACAGAATGGATTCCAAGGGAAGAGAAGGGTAGTCAAGGACGGTAGAGAATTAGACTGTATGATAAAGTCAGGAAATTTGCAGGCTTCACTTCGAATCAGCTAGCGCAAGACAGAGGTAATTGGAGCTCACTGGGAGAAGTCTTCATCCTCCAGTGGAAAAAATATGTAGGCCAATTGTGATGAAAGAAGTATACCTGTTGGCTCAGACGTCTTCACTGTCTTTTGATCATGTGTAGGCCCAAGACAATCAGTCGGTTCCCATGCAACTGCTTCATGCTAACTGCATGGGCGCAAGAAAACAACTCACCATTAGTACCACCCCAGATTGACCACTTAGTAAAAGAACCTCTCAAAACTGCAAATACAATTAAGCATTTACCAGCCTAATACATACACATATACAAGCCAAGAATAGTTACGATAACCATACGCTTTATAACTAGACATTAGAATAAGGTAGTGAAACGTACAATAGCCGTAGGATGTTCCAGTGCAGTTCATTTCAGAAATACTGTCGACCACTGACAGGACGCCTTAGGCAGGGTTCAGTCGTACAACCAGAAAACAAATAGTAGTAGTAATACGCATGCCTGCGTGAAACCAAGAAACGAGTTCAAAATAGAGAAAAAAATCGATTAGGCTCGGTGTACTTATTTATAGAAAAAGATAAATTCATAAACAAATAGCGCAACCACGCGTTCATCCGCAACGGCACGGGAGCTTCTAGAACAAACGAGCACAACTGAAAACGAAGGATAACCACATAGCCCGGATGGTTGTGGTTCTTTTGTATTAGTTCTAGCGATGAAAGCACAAGCATTGGAAGCTACCTGCGTCATTACCTACCACGTGACGTCCGACAAAAAAAAAACAACGGAGTGCAAGTACACAAGTGACATTTAATACGGTTGTCACACTGCACACTTTTGGTCGCGATCGATCATGATTGGGATAGAATTTCCGGTCGCGTTTGGCTTCCTCGCTGAATTTGCGGACGGGAGCCAATCGCGGTCGAAAATTTCGATCGAGAACAGGCTCAATCGTGATCGAAAGTGGCCGTGTGACACCGGTATAAGTATGCGCCCATCTTTAGTAACAGAATGAACTAATTAGCCAAACCAAAGTATTATTTACCTGCCTGCGCCGAACACTGACGCGTAGCAGTACTTAATTCTCTACAACTCTATGTGCTGTCACAATTAGTTCAGTACACACGAACAATGAAACATCCGATATATTTTCATTTCTTTTTTACGTTCGGTGCCCGTAGGCTCCGCCTGGAGTGCACATACTACGCTCGCATCCAACACACTTTGTGCTGTCCTTTAAAGAAATTACGCGAAAATTACTGCCCCAACGACGCACCATAAAAATGCAACGCTGAACGTGACTACGTACGTACCCTTTATATGAGCACGCTTTGCAAAAGGCCCTCGGTTCGAAGGCGGAGCGCTGTCACGATGTGTACTCTGGGCACGCCGTTTCGTTTACGTAGTGGATGGACGATGTTGAAGATGGATTCCGCCGAAAAAAAAAAGCCCACTTCATCACTGTTCAGGCCGAATGGAAGATGTTTTCTCGTTCGCCACGAATGACGGCCGTCGTAGGCATAGTAAACACACTGTCACAAAGAAACACCGATGTCGTAGGCCGCTACTGCCTTTCTACTGTCTATCGGAAAGATAGGCATGGAAATGGCCGGGGAGTATTCATTTTGATAACAAATACATTGTCAAGTACACAAATTTTATTTGAAAACAATTCTGAGGCTGTCTGGTGCCTTGTGAAATTGCCTAACGGAAATGTAGTGTACGGGACATTCTACCGCCCACCCGGCAACAGCGACTCATCCGGATTGCTGTGTGAGATGCTATCTCTTTTGCCTAATAGCGTATTTCTAGGGGGGGGGGATTTCAATTTGCCAGACTTCAACTGGAATGCTGGATGTGTGGCTGGTAATAGGTCCCGTATT
Organism: Dermacentor variabilis; assembly: GCF_050947875.1. Taxonomy (NCBI): domain Eukaryota; kingdom Metazoa; phylum Arthropoda; class Arachnida; order Ixodida; family Ixodidae; genus Dermacentor; species Dermacentor variabilis. The sequence continues at coordinate 813,380 of NW_027460456.1, read as the reverse complement.
TACACAGAGTTCGAAGAACTGCTCGGATTAAATGGATTGCAGCAGTACGTGCTGGAACCTACGCGAGAAAATGCAATTCTAGATTTAGTACTTTGCAGTGAGCCGAACATCATATCAAAAGTTACTGTTTGCCCAGGTATTAGTGACAACAGTGCAGTTGTCATAGAACTGAACATACAGCTAGTACGGGTGGCGCAAATTCCGCAAAGAAAAGTGTACAGCTACGACAGAGGAGACTATGCTGGTATCAGGACCGAACTTGAAAATTTCATTCCTACTTTCCAATGTATGTCAAACGCACGCTGTTCGTTAAATTTGTGGTCAGCATATCGGGACAAAATACTTAAACTAGTCGAAATTCATGTTCCATGCAGGTACCTGCGCCAACGAAAAAAACAAGAACCTTGGTTTAACGTTGAAATCCGTAGACTTATAAGGAAAGCAAGACAAACATATAAAACATTTTCTGCCGACACCAGCCTGGCAAATCAGAAACGCATGCAAGAGATAAATAAGCTATTGAAAGCAACAATTAAATCTGCCAAAGATACCTTCTTTGTTAAATTAAACAAGGACTTGAGAGAAAACCCAAAATCTTTTTGGAAATATGTAAAGGAAAATCGAAAAGAAGACATATCAATACCATCTTTAACTGTTGACGGCAAAACCGTGACGTGGGACTATCAGAGGGCGGAATGCTTCAACCAGTACTTCCAATCTGTGTTTTCGCTATTACCTGCTGGGGAGACTTCGCTTTTGAATAACGCCAATCAAGGCGATATGATGCCAGACATTGAATTTGATGTTAATGGCGTCGACTCTTTACTACGGCATTTAGATGACACAAAAACAATTGCACCTGATGGAATATCCCCAGTGGTCCTTAAAGAGTGTCATAGCATCATTTCTCAGTATTTAACGATCATTTATAAGCTTTCCCTTGTAACAGGCCTCATTCCCCTAAATTGGAAAACGGCAAGCGTGACACCCGTTTTTAAATCGGGCGATAGAAAACTCAGAGAAAACTATAGGCCGATTTCACTAACGTCAATATGTTGCAAAATATTCGAACACATTTTATATAGTAACATATCTGCATTCCTTGACTCAAACGCTTTTTTACACCTTCCCAGCACGGATTCCGAAAAGATTATTCCTGCAACACACAACTAATAGAATTCCAGCACTTCTTATCTAAAACCATTGATAACAATAGCCAGGTAGACGCGGTATTTATTGTTTTTCAAAAAGCTTTCGATATTTTGTCCCATAAGCTCCTAGATGTAAAGCTTGCTGCATTAAATATAAACGAAAACGTTCAAAATTGGATACGAAACTACCTAAACGGAAGAACCCAGTCTGTTGTCCTAAACAACGCTGCATCTTCACCAATAATTGTTTCTTCTGGCGTTCCTCTGGGAAGCTTACTGGGCCCCTTGTTATTTTTAATCTAGATAAATGACATTGTCGAACCAATTACATCACCTATAAAACTATTTGCTGATGACTGCGTGATTTAAAGAGAAATTACCACTGATGATGACATAGATACATTGCAAACAGATTTAGATAAGGTAGCGATCTGGTGTAAAAAATGGAACATGAACTTAAATATAAAAAAAGTACAGTAGCGTAAACTTTTCTAGAAAATTATCCAAATTTCAGCACAGATATAACATCAATGGCACGCTTATCGACATACAGTCAGAATATAAGTATTTAGGAGTCTATTTTACCGAATCACTCACTTGGCATAAACAGATTGACACTGTGATAGCAAAAGCTAGTAGGATGTTACATTTTATTCGAAGAAATTTTTAACAGGCAACAGGCGAAGTTAAAGAAACTTTGTACTTCTTACACGTTAGAATAATACTTGATTATGCTTGTGTAATATGGGATCCCTATCAAGATTACCTCATTAATAGACTGGAAAAACTACAGAACCAAGCAGTAAGGTTTGTTTGCAATAATTACAGCCCGTACTCTAGCGTTTCCGAAATGAAGGCCACTTTAGGATGGGATCTACTACATATGCGTAGGCAGAAGTTAAGGCTTAAACTATTGCACCGAATATATAATAATCAGACAGGTATTAATCGCTAGAACTATCTCCTGGAATTATATATCGACTCGCTGTGATAACAACAAACAGATCTCAGCCTATAACTGCAGAACAAACACTTTTTACTACTCTTTCTTCCCCAACCCGCCGTGGTTGCTCAGTGGCTATGGTGTTGGGCTGCTGAGCACGAGGTCGCAGTATCGAATCCCGGCCACGGCGGCCGCATTTCGATGGGGGCGGAATGCGAAAACACCCGTGTGCTTAGATTTAGGTGCACGTTAAAGAACCCCAGGTGGTCAAAATTTCCGGAGTCCTCCACTACGGCGTGCCTCATAATCAGAAAGTGGTTTTGGCACGTAAAAGCCCAAATATTATTATTATTTTTTTCCCCGAATCAATTAGACAATGGAACAGTTTATCAAATGATATAGTAAATGTGTCAAATATCGAACTATTCTATTCAATGCGGTGACGGCGCTCTTGTAAAACAAATGTACTTGTTATATATCTTGAAACCTGCTTGTTTCACGTTGATTGTATGCCTTTCTCTAACAGCTATTGTAGTGCTTCTGTTCGTGAATACATCTGTCCAAAAGCTTTTCTGTATCACTGGTTATATTTTGTTTCCCCCTACGTAATGCCTTTATGGCGATGTAGGTACTCTGTAAATAAATAAATAAATAAATAAATAAATAAATAAATAAATAAATAAATAAATAAATAAATAAATAAATAAATTATAAACAAGAGAGGCAGATACCACGCACTGTAGGAATCGACATAAGCGCGGCTTGCTGGTCTATTTGCGTTCACTGAAAATATTTGACGATGATGTTGACGGCCTACCACAGTCGTGATGTGATGTTGAATGTTATAATATAGAAAAACGTGCTTGCTCAAGGCGCTGTTGCGCGCGATTTTTCGTAGCTTACATGAAAGTTAACGTTCTAATTCCCTTACATGAGCGCATCTCATCGGGGCTGAAGCGTTGATTTGCTGGACAGCCGTTTGCGTGCTGTCGTCTTGACGCTGCGGTGCTTTAGTGCGGCTTTGCGTCTCTGCATGCTCTGCAGGGGACGCCAAAGACTTGAAAAATTATAGACCGATCAGCTTACTGTCCGTTGCCTACAAACTATTTACTAAGGTAATCACAAATAGAATAAGGAACCCCTTAGACTTCTGTCAAGCAAAGAACCAGGCAGGATTCCGTAAAGGCTACTCAACAATAGATCATATTCACACTATCAATCAGGTGATAGAGAAATGTGCGGAATATAACCAACCCTTATATATCGCTTTCATTGATTACGAGGAAGCGTTTGATTCTGTCGAAACCTCAGCAGTCATAGAGGCATTACGGAATCAGGGTGTAGACGAGCCGTATGTAAAAATACTGAAAGATATCTATAGCGGCTCCACAGCCACCGTAGTCCTCCATAAAGCAAGCAACAAAATCCCAATAAAGAAAGGCGTCAGGCAGGGAGATACGATATCTCCAATGCTATTCACAGCGTGTTTACAGGAGGTATTCAGAGACCTAGATTGGGAAGAATTGGGGATAAAAGTTAATGGAGAATACCTTAGTAACTTGCGATTCGCTGATGATATTGCCTTGCTTAGTAACTCAGGGGACCAATTGCAATGCATGCTCACTGACCTGGAGAGGCAAAGCAGAAGAGTGGGTCTAAAAATTAATCTGCAGAAAACTAAAGTAATGCTTAACAGTCTCGGAAGAGAACAGCAATTTACAATAGGCAGCGAGGCACTGGAAGTCGTAAGGGAATACATCTACTTAGGGCAGGTAGTGACGGCGGATCCGGATCATGAGACGGAAATAATCAGAAGAATAAGAATGGGCTGGAGTGCGTTTGGCAGGCATTCTCAGATCATGAACAGCAGGTTGCCATTATCCCTCAAGAGAAAAGTATATAATAGCTGTGTCTTACCAGTACTCACCTACGCGGCAGAAACCTGGAGGCTTACGAAAAGGGCTCTACTGAAATTGAGGACGACGCAACGAGCTATGGAAAGAAGAATGATAGGTGTAACGTTAAGGGATAAGAAAAGAGCAGATTGGGTGAGGGAACAAACGCGAGTTAATGACATCTTAGTTGAAATCAAGAAAAAGAAATGGGCATGGACAGGGCATGTAATGAGGAGGGAAGATAACCGATGGTCATTAAGGGTTACGGACTGGATCCCAAGGGAAGGGAAGCGTAGCAAGGGGCGGCAGAAAGTTAGGTGGGTGGATGAGATTAAGAAGTTTGCAGGCATGGCATGGCCACAATTAGTACATGACCGGGATTGTTGGAGAAGTATGGGAGAGGCCTTTGCCCTGCAGTGGGCGTAACCAGGCTGATGATGATGATGATGCCCTGAGTCAGTGATCCACATGCACAAAACTGCGCGGTGCTTGCTTTTTAGAAATAGAAGAAACGTGCCCTTTCGTACCTTGAAGTAAGATTATTACTGTTTGCCCGCAACTGGTTGCCATGTTTAGTAGTAGTGCTCCTTTTATTGAGGAGACCCCAAACGAAGCATGCTTTGTGTTTTTAGGGTGTGAGACCGGGCTAGTTGGTATTCCATGCTGAAGTGACTAGCGCTGGAGTGGACACGGGGCACAAAAGGGCAACCACGGCGACAGCGCCCTTACCCTCTCCGGCGATCATCCCATGTATGCGAGGGGCCATGTGCGAAAAGTGGCTATTATTTACCCAGTTCGTCTGGGTGTTTGCTTTAAACATTCTCTTGTCTCGTCGTTAGTCTTCCAGATGGCATTGTATCGCTGACCATGGTGTTTCAGTGGGCATTGTGACGGCCAAAGAGGTCCAGAGAGTATTGTAGCGATGCCCACGAAGTTCTCGCTAAAAGCGCTCGCACACGCCTTGCCTGCGTCCCTCTCATGTGCATTATGCACGCTCTCAAACCACCCACCGACGCGGCTGGCAAGGCAGTGACAGCAGCAGCAGAATTGGAAATTATAAGGGAGGAGGCATAGAAAGCTTCGCTTTAAAATCTGGCAGAACGCCTCTGTGCACACTGTAACCTGTCATTCAGAGCTCTGTTGTTTTGACAGAGTACAATTTCATTCTACAAAGTATTTCTTTCCCGTATTCAGCATGTGCACCTGTCCTCCCCGTCTCGCGAGGGGAGACAGGCGAGTCTTGCGTAGGTCTGCATATGGCAAGACATCGCGAACGTACTTTGCAGGTACGTTCTTGAATTTACACTTGAAAAATGCCTCGCCGCTGTTCCGTGAAGAAAGATGGGTCTGGAAATGCCCCGCCAATTTCTGGAACCTCAGTCTATCTTTAATGATTGGCTTAATGTCCTATCCATGCATGCAATAATTCTGTCTCCAATTTGGGAGGGGAAATATTTGAGTAAATAGCCCTGTTAGTCGGTGTGGTAAATACTGTATGCATCGCAAATTGTACGTTGGTTCTCTATACTTTCTCACATTCTCCTCCCTTTCTTTTTGAGCACTCCGTTCTGGCAGCTGTTTGTAAGCCAGTAGAACTTTCCTTTCCTATACAACTACAAACTTAATACTTTCTTCTTGTCTTTTGTACAGCCAGCTTCGTAAATTGACGTAGACGCGAAGCCATGAGCGTTTTGCACGGCTCTTTCTGTAAATGCTGCTTCATCAAAGTATTGTGGTGGGTGAGAAGGCTCAAGTTTGCCAACGAAGCTACCTTGTTTTTAAACGTCAGAGAAGCAGAACGAATTGGGGTTATTGATTCCGCGAAAGAATCTCAGGTGGTGTCAGATCTTCCCGAATCGGCGTATCTTTTGTCCGCCTATGGTTCGTCGCCCCCTTTTCTGCCTGTTTTGTTGTGCTTGAAACAAACCTAGACGACCGCACTGCTTTGGAGCAAGTGTGGCACGTCCAGCTGCATGCTGTCACGTGGCCTATTCATTTTGCTGGACTGCTGGCGTCCCAAAAGCAAGAGCTGCAGTAATTATGCCTTGCTGAAAACGTTTTGGAACATTTTTCTTTTTGGTTAAATATTCAATACTAGAAAAAGTATGTGCGCGCTTTTGGATTCCGCGGAATTTTGTGCGTGACGACCTTTGAGAACTGTGTGCCACCTTGCCCACTATGACATAATAGTAGTGCTTCAGCAACAGGTTTTTCGCAGGACATATTTAAAATGGCTCATCAAAACAGACAGTGAAACGGTGGGGAACCCTCTTCAGCAGTTTTGTCGGCATTGAAAGTCCGACATGTCTCAGGGGGAAGGGGTTGGGGTAGGGGAGGGCCCGCTTCTGGATCCGCCACTGGTTTGTAATGCCGTGGGACACACTGTCTCTTCGTACAACTAGTACAATATAGTTGTGTCAATATAAAGACATCATTTATTGGGACTTAAATAACATAAAAAGAAGGATAGGAAGGGTAAGCGTCAGCCAAGAAGATAATACAGTCCTTTTGTTCAGAGTGCGCACCCCTTATAAAAATTTCTAGCAACATTTTTTAGACTGCCTTTAGAGTATTGTTACTAGAACCTACCGTCTTTATACATCATAACAACGCTCCATTAACACCCTAGAAGCAATTCGCCGCCAACTCCCAATAGAAACGTATTCATAGGATGTGTTTAAACTTCCTACCAATTTCATATGGACATTTGTTTTTACACTTCCTAGTAAGATCATTTCAAAAGAAGAATGTTCATATATCTTCTGCCTACTTGCTACCAGCCACCTATTAACATTATTCCAATTTAAGGATGTTTGTAAACGTTCTGCCAACTTCCCACCAATCACCTATTAACATTTGCCTTCATACACCCTAGTAACATCCTGTCAACAGCTGGCCACCGCACATCAATTGAAGCATGTTCCTAGATGGTCTGTAAACAATCTATTAACCGTCAACCAACACAAGTGTTTAGGTTCTGTAGTAACGTTGTGGCAATATTTTACTTACATGGGTTTATGTACTTGCTACTGACGCTTTACTATGCACCTAGTAACATTTGTCAGTATGTGTGAACATGTTGCTAAACGCAGTATGCAAACTAGAAGGTGCATGTACTTGGAAAACAGATGCAAGGTTGCACTAAACGAAGCTTATTCACACAAAAATATTCACACAAAATTATGACAAAATAGTAGAGAAATTAATAAAAATAATAAATAAATAATGACTTAGTTGATTACGGCATGGCAGCGGTCGCATAGCCTCTAGCAAGCATTGATGATAATGTATTTTTTACATTCAGAGCTGATGTCTCTCAGAATATTTGCAGAGTGAACCCTGCACAGAAACAAGATGGTCATCGTTAACATCATGTTCAGGTTAGCACATCACATATATAACAGCTTTTTAACAAGGTTCACATGCAAGTTCACATGAATGCTAAAATTGTAACCGTCATGCCTGTTTACTTGCAGAGGAAATGGCAAGGATGGGGCACATTTTGCAATGCATATTCTTTGCTGCGTTGTGTTCACTACGTGTTATTAAAATTAGGAAAGTGCGCAAGGTCGTTCCCGCAAAAAAGAGAACAGCCTAAAACTATTGTTATAGCCCCCAAAGTTATGGCCTGAACAATTTCAGTGCTGCAAAATGTTTTCTTAACCAATTATCTGCATAAATAATTTACTTCCACAAATAGTCAACTACATAGTTTCCTCATTCCGAAATTTTTAGCGCGTACAATATACACGAACGCAGAGAAGGACACGCGAGCGCTTACTCACAACTGTTTATTTTTGGAAAGACACAGAACGTAAAAGCGCCACTAGCTGCACCGAGCATGTTCAAAACGAGTCATTCATTTTTTTACAAACAGATTACAAAGCTTTAAGCAGTATTCAAGGATACAAATTCTTTGTCAGTGATAGCAACCAATGGCTGACTGATGCATATTTAAGCACGCCTTATTATGTGGAACGTTTCTGTAATTTCACGTGTTGGCTTATTTTTACTCGAAAACAAAATATCAATGCCAAAAAATACCGGTTCACAGTGAGATACGTTGCAGTGGTTAGACAAGTGCGAGTGATTTTCTTTCACATTCACATTTGTCTAACGAGTGCAACCTATGTCATTGTGAACCGTGCAACTAAACGCTCAATATTTCACTTCCTCTCATCCTGTACAGCCAAAGTAGGAAAGAGCAAAGCATGAGTTCATGATTAGACAAGATTTACTACACATTAAGCCATTGCGACCGCTGTGAAAACTTAATGTTTGTGCGCTTCCTGTTTAGAGCAAATTCAAGCGAACCGCATGACGCGGCATAGTTCAAGTAGGTAAGACAATCGTTCTTAATACATTCCACGTCTTAAAGTTCGCGCTATAACAACCTGCCATAATGCACCATAAGAAGCTGAAAACAAAATAACATCAAAATAATGTTTATGAAGGATGATGGAAATGAACATGCCTTTTATTATAATTTGGAGACAGACAAAACTTTGGCGCAGTGCTGTCTTGAGGAACAGCTGTTCGCTACTCGTGCAGTGTACAGTTTACAACACGGACAGTGCCAATATTCAATCACTATCACTTCACACGACACTGTATCGTACCTGGCTGAGAAGTTGCAGGAACGTTCACATCACGGAACGAAGAAAGCGCCGTGGGCTGCGCAAGCTCGTTGCCGGTTGGCCTGCATCGAGGAATTAGCCACAACACAGCATAAGCATAAGCAGCAGCAAAAAGAGCGAGATTGCTGCTACAATACGCGAACAAACAGTTACATCACTCCGACCGTATCATGCCGCGTCGCAAAGGAACTGATGGCGATGGTTCCCCTCTTTGCCTTCACTCGGACCGCTGTCAAATTTGTGCGCATGCGCGAGAGAAGCATGTGACATTCTTTCCATCCACCAGCTTCACCTTGACCACAGTCGAGCTAAAGCTCCTTTTTACGCCGAACCATGCACTCACCCCTACCTTGCGAGGGTTGACTGAAACCTAGACATTCATCGCCTCCTGGTGACAGGTGTGTCAGGCCTTTGTGTGGCCTTCTGGGAACTGCGCTCAGAGGGACTAGTGGAGTTCCCAGATAGGGATGGCCGAGGGTGAAAGGAACCTGACAAGACATCCGGTTTAATTTTCTTGTGCATTTAGGGGCTTTATGATTTTATCTTTCGAGACAATTATTGTTCTGAAAACGGACTTGTTTCACCAAATGTAGTAAAAATAGAAAAATAAGTTCATAGGGGCAAATGATGTGGTTATTCTATTTTGCGCAAGGACATCCTTCAGCACTTGCCGCTTTCAAAGACAAAACTTTGCTTCATGGCGCCAAGCGCAAAATTATTTTCAAGTCTATTGTAGTAGTGTGTTTGAAGTTAAATAGATGTCCAAAGTGTGGCGGCTATGACGTTACCGGTTTGAGACGCCAGAAGCACGACAAAAGCATGGCCTTTGATATCCTGGCTCTTGGTATCCGGAATGCCATAATTACAGGTGTCATAAGGGTACCGCAACACCTTGTCGGAGCTCAGAATTTTGTCGCCGTGTTTTGAAGCGAAAGCACTGAATTTTAAAACTGCTTAATTATTCCTTTTCGATCTGTTTTCTGACACAGCAAGCTGCCATCGCCGCAAAGCAGATCAGTTGACATAGTTACTTTGCCTTCACTTTGATGCAACGTCCTATTAGCTTCCTTTGATGTACAGAAACCGTCGGATGGAGGCAGGCACGAAAGCGTGCGAATAGGGACGCGTAGAAAGCTACATTTTTATACAGTAAGGGTGATTACATTCTTTTTTGACAGAAAGATGTTACTTGCAAAGAGTTCAGCTTTTCTTTCTATTCGACCTGCGCGCTTCTCAGGTCAATACTCGCTCTCACTCAGCAGCAACTGTATTTTGCAGCCTTTTAGAGATTTGAGCGGTAACGTTCCAGCGCCGTGTTACCCTGAGTTACGGCTCTTTTTCTTCTTTTTAACAAATATCGTGACGCTATTATGCTGACACGTCCCAGCTTACCCTTACAAAAATTTTTAGTAACATTTTATAAACAGTCTTTAGACAAATGTTACTAGAACCTATCGACATTCTATAAACCGTCTTTAGACACCGTAACAACTTCCTAGTAACCTCCTACCGACTATTGGCCACCGATATTGAATTGAAAGTATAGATATAAAATGTCGATAGAATTCTTACCGACTGCTTATTATCTTATGTCGTTAGAAAGTGTCAACTGTGAAGCGACTATTTATTGACCACCTTTATACATCCTAACAACTTGCTAGTAACATCCTGTTGACTATTCGCCACAGATAGTTGACAGGATGTTACTAGGAAGTCGTTAGGATGTATAAAGGTGGTTAATAAATAGTCGCTTCACAGTTTTTAGGAAGTACATAAAAAATTTATTCAGAGGTAATTACTTTTGCAATTATATATTGCAAAAATAAGCTTTCATTATCTCTGAATAAAATTTTTGTTTGCTTCCTAAAAACTATGCAGCGACTATTTATTAACCACCTTTATATATCCTAACGACTTGCTAGTAACATCCTGTCAACTATCTGTCTGCGGCGAATAGTGATTGCCAAGTGGCTAGGTGTGGCATGCAACAGAAGAAGACAGGTTTCCATTTGTGCTTGAACACATCCATTTAATATCCCCAGGCTAGTAAGGAGGACGAGTTCTCCAGCTGCCCTGGAAGTAGGCTGAAATGTTGCGTTGTGTAGTCTAGAAAAGAGAAGAAAAAAGGCAATATATTAGTTTTGCTCCAGTGAGATTGCAACACACCATGCATCTGTTGCTTAAAAAGGAAGTGCACAAGAGACAAGCTTTCAACCCTGTGAGCTCTAAACATCTCCACCTGTTTTGTGCAAAGTCCTAAAAATGCATGAAATGACTGAATTAGTGCATTAAAGCTGGGAGCGTGATGGATGTGCATAACACCAACAGATGCACGACACATAAACTCTATCATACCAATTGTCATCTACAAACAAAAGCTGTAAATCAACTTCAGTTTAATGAACTTCGATATTGGTATTGTGACCAGTACATGGAAGTTTCATGCGTGAATTATCTTAGGAAAGGCAAGGTGCCAGTCATAACTGTGCTGCAGCTTTGCTTGGGCACAGGTACATAGAAGAGTTGACTTTTGTGTTGCACTTAAGAACCACGAAATGATACAAGCAACATGTAAGCAGTTGAACAGGCATTACGGACGTTCTACAGCAAGATTAGAAAATGCCTTTGCTGTGCAGGCAGACATTGTCAAAGTGAGCTTGTTACTAAACATGTTAGCTTTCCACAAGACAGGATAATATATTATCAGTGCATTCATATGACCAGGGCCTCTATCACAAAAATACATATGCCAACAGTAATGACAATTTTCTAGTTATGGTGGCAAAGCTTGCATTATAATATGCTATTATAATCAGGTTAATAGCTATTTTAGCAGGAAAGAAAGGAGTATACCCTAAGATAGCACTGAAATTGCCATGAAAGGAGTTTTGTAGAAAACTGCACAAAGAATATTAAGATGCTTCTTTGTGACACACATACCTACTATGGTGTTGACCTTCTTGGAATCCAACGGATCCTTCTGTGGAAGGCATTTGACAGCCGCCCAAAGAAGGACCTCCCTTCAACGTCTTCTATTGAGAAAGGAGCTTTAAGGAGGCCCTCCGCGAAGTGAAAGCCTGAGTTGTTAGCATCCAGGCACAGCCTCTTCAGCATGCCCTTTTCAACGTATACACCGTCACCGATGTCTACCTGTGAAAGAATACAACAACCACAGATTCATTTTATACACGTTTGATGAAGGAATGGTTAGGAAGTAGGGTAAGGTTTGCAAAAACGGAAGTCGCTGCTTCTCGTTGATTCGGTTTAAAGAACAAAGCAGCCTTACGTATACCATACATGCATTGTACTGAGCTGTGTACTTTTACGTAAGACTAGAAAGTATTGGGAACTTCAATGCGAAAGAAAGACATGCATCTGCCTAGAACCAAGCAAATGTGTGCCACCCCTTGACACAGAGTGAGATCTGGTGCTGTTTTAGTGATTAGCAGACATTGAAAGCTTCAAGCCTCATCGAGTATTGGGCCAATCTGTGCTCGATTAGTGACGCACAAGTGCTCGAGAACTATCAAACAAGATGCAATTGTCTTCAAATACAATTCTGACTTCCCCTTGCAGACATGCAGTTTTCAATTTACTGACTGCACTTGGGTGCAAAGATTTTGTCTGACAGAGTGAATAAACCACATACACAAGCAGCATTTTCGTAATTAGCATAGTCTTTAATAGGTACTGATACCTTCAATTTAGAAAGCCCTGTATATAGGGCCTCATCAAACTAATTTCACAAAAGGTTTGTGAAGGTAGAAGCATAGAACTTTAGTCATTAGAAGACAGGTGAAAGGAGTTAATTATTGCAATTATTACTGAAAATTAAATTTTAGACAGCTCATCCCAATGAGAAATTGATGCAAGCAGTTTGTACATGCCACATAAGCATTTAGATATCAAAAATAGGGATTAGAGAAAACCTTCCCTTAGAGGTTCATTAGTACAAGCAGCCATGCCCTGGAGGAGACATAACTTCTTTTTCTGTTGGCAGAAAGACGCTCGAGTATTTTATTGACACATATATGTGCCCATGCATATATGTCATCTCTGTTGTGAACCTTTTTTTCATGTACATGCAAGGTGTGTTTATAACATCTCATTGCGCACAAAATTTGCGTAATGATTTAAAGACCGCGATTTTTGTAGCGATGGTATTCCTTGTCGCTATTCGTTAGTGGGCTGACCGACGCCCCGGCCCGTGCTATGTACTGCTGCTGCCGGCCGTTAGCGGTGGGCGAGAAGAGTGATATAGAATCGAGGGGTAAGTATCGCTACAAAATCGCAGTCTTTAAATTATTACGCACTGCCGTAACCTACGATTGCAAGAGCTGACATCTCGTTATTAAGATTTGGTTGGTCTGTCTTTCTTAAAGGCCGGCGTCTGATTGAAATGTCTAGATTAAAAATGCACCTCGTTATTGTAATATCGGCCTATATCCGCTCTGTAACATAGAAGACAAATACGCGAAGGCACTCAAGAACATAAACAATACACACAGGTTCTCGCGACGCGGACCTCGAAACCGAACTATATACATACAAAAATCTTTATACAAGCTTCTATCTGCTTAGGCGTCAAACATAGCAATCGTGTGTCAACGCGCGAAGCCCATGATACATCGATGCATACATTACACATGTACTGTACTTGCGGCAATGCCTATATAGCGAATAACTTCTTGCCAGGAAACTACCGAACGAACACCAACTTTCAATGTGTTTTCATAATTGTGTGCCCATTCAGGCATAGCAATCAAGGCGGGTAGCAGAATGCAAGTACGCTGTAACATCAGAGGAAGCTTTCGTGAAATTGCTTGCTAAATGTGCACAGCAACATGGCTAACATACGATAGGAAAGCGCTTTGCTCTAGCTAGTTACACAACGCTCATTACGTAAATCATAAGCTTCAAGAATGCGCGCAAGCGCCAAACTTGCTTACCTTTCAAGACTTGGCAAACGCTCCTTCGTCTAACAGGTACAGAGGCACCGACGTTTCTCTGGCGCAAGCACTGTAGAACTTCCGATGAACTCTAGCTCCACAAAAGCACAACCTTCAACAGTCTTGCAAACACTACAATTCGAAGCCCCAGTACCAGACTTTTCACGAGAGCGCGGGCAGGCAGCTCGGCAGAACAAAGGCAGCTCGGACGGGCGCTGTACTAGGGCACTCACTGACGACACTGGTGGATCGCTCGAAACACACCGCGAACTAATGGCGTTACACGAGTCCGGAGGGTTTGGGATGGTTACTGCACACGACAAGGAGCACGTTTTGTCTAGGCACTTCTAAAATATAACTCAAATACCACCTCACAGCAAGGAGCATTCACTACAACCAACGTGGTGTGTCGACCAAACAGATACTGCAGTAGCGCCACTCTGCGGTTTTTTAGAAAAATGCATCTTTAATGAAAAAATTGCGTGTTTTTTCCTAATAACATTTGATAGAGTCCTTTAATAGATTTGTTTGGTCCAAAAGTGTGTACTTTGTACTTTGTGATACGAAGTTTAAGGAAATGTATATATAATAAAAGCTAAGCGGATGTTGCCTTCAAGATTCGCAATTGCTTCAGGTGCATGCAGGTTGCAAAAGCACGGCCTTCGAGATCAGACTTTGTCACTCAAAGGAAGCCGTAGTGGGAGGCGAAGAGGCATTTAGGCCCCAATCGTTGTGTTTACAGTGCCTAGGTAGGCTTCCTTATTTAAAAAGAACATACGGGGACTTCAGCCGAACCTTGAGCGAGCTATACAGACACACGCGGTACGATTCGGTGTCCGATCCGACGTGCAGCGCTGCATGCTACGGCATGAGCGGCGCGTAAGCTCCGCCCACATCCAGCTCCCCAGCTTGAGTTCATATCCACGTCGAGAAACGCAATAGAAACAACTCTGCACAACACTGCTTCGCTTTACGCGAACGCTGTCGATAAAATTATGCCCCTGTGAGCGACAGAACACTTCATGACGGCGCGTTGTCCACTGACGGCTCCGCTAAAGCCAGCGATAGGGCCGGTAGGCATAGCTAGGCGGACGTTGCAGCCGACGGCGCTTGCGATCCGGCCCGAGCTCGTCGAAGAGTGCTTATTTTTGCCAAAACAATTAACACTGTACACTTAGGTCGGCCCTAATTAAATACAATTAGTTTACTCGACGCAGTCGTTGCGAAGGGCAAACGTGCAAACGAAGCGAGCGGCCTCGCTCAGACGGTCGGTGTGTGATGTCTGCTCGCGAAATGCCCTCGCGTCGCGGCTCCCGATCTCACCAGTAGCTTAGTGCTAGTGTACAAGGCGCTGGTTTGCATAACAGGCACACGTTCGAGATAATTTTACTGAACTGGTAACTATTTCATGTCAGAAACAAACTGCAGCAGGCAAGAAAAAAGAATAACTGCGAGAAACCGGCCATCCAGCACCGCCTCCGTGGAGGGAACGTCAGAGACGATGGTGCAGTTGTCGGACACGTCGGACGATGAAAATCTGCCCGGTTTGTCGCACGCCGGACGTCCGATCCGGCGCTTCGGCACGGCAAAGCACCTCGATTCGGGCTGCAGTTTCGGCGCGTCGGACGCCGGATCGGACACCGAATCGGACCGTGTGTCTCCCGCTTTAGTTGGCGAACACGAGACGATCAGCGCGCCGTCCGTGCAGTTCCGTCTAGTGATATGGTGCATGGCCTACGGGCTTCTTTGACACCTACTGAGCACAAATTCATGATCACCGCTCATATACACGCTTCCCATGGCACTACCTGTCGTGTTTTCGAGAATACGTGCCCTCATCTTGAATTGGTGAGACCATATTTCCTCTTAGCGTCCGGTATTAGAAGCAATTTTTTTCTATGAACTTTCTACTATCATCTGTTACTAGGAAGTTGATTAAAAATTAGGAAAACAGTTACTGCGCAAAAAAACATTTTTTTCTAAAGCAGCCAGTCTTTGCATATTCATTTATAGTTCAGATGCTGTTATATGTTCATTTTTCACTAAATCATTTTTAACAACTTTCTAGTAACCAGTGTTACTAGAAAGTTGATTGAAAATTGTGGAAATTTACACCTGCCCATGAAACAAGACTGTCTTGCACCAGCCATGTTCACTGAATAATTATAACCTTATTGAATAATATTCATGCATGTTTTGTAACTTGGGTTATCTACTTTAAGAACATAATTATTTTTATTGACTTCCTATTGAATCGTGTTTCTAAAAAGTTAAAATAGTGTGTCTTAACTTTCTAGTAACTTTCTTTTTACATACTGAAGTTAGAAAAGAAGTAACCAACTTTCTTTTGACAAACGTTACTAAAAAGTAAAAGTCAATAGGATGTTACTAAAGTTGATAGGATGTTGATAAAAGTTCTAAAGAAAGTAAGGAAGCATTTTTGTATGGGTAGGGCGTACTATTTATATCACGCAGTGCACTGACCTGATTATCTCGTTGCAAAACTGATTGGTGGCCTTGCAATAGCAGTGCATTTTAAGGGCCGATTTATGCTCGAGCCCCACACTGTAAAAAAATTGACGTGCTTTACAGAAAATCTGCTGGTAATTTGTTACCGAACACTTTCCCGTAAATTAAGAACGGTCATTTCCGTACAACGGACAACTGTAAAAGAGAGACCGTAATACAACATACGAGTGCTTCTCTATCTAGAAAACGGAAGACTCTGTATTCTGAATCTGTACTATAACCGTTAAAGTACGGTGCTTCTCGTATTCAGAAAACTGAACACACTGTATGCTGAATCTGTACTATAACCGTTAAGATACAGGTGCTTGCCGTATCAGAAAACAAGACTCCGTATGCTGAATCTGTACTATATCCGTTAAAGTACAGGTGCTTCTCGTATTTACTCTTGCAGATGATATCCATTGTTCGGAGAATGTTCCATCGGGGACATAATTGCCCAGGACGTGCGAGAGTCGACCGAATTTTATTGATGCCGTATTTGCTGCGATCAGCCATGCTAACATCTGCGTTCGGAATGTGCATACCTGACCCACTGTTTTCAGCGGTCTTGAACAGAAATGCAATTTGGTCGATGCTCGCACTTCCCGGGTGCTTTTGTCCACGATAGTACATCTGCTTTAATGCAAATGTCATGAAGGCAGCTCATAGCCGAAGTAGCAGGTCGCCATTGATAAAATTGTCTTGCCAACACACTGACATGGCTGCAGAGATAAAACACTTTGCACTTTGTGATATGAATGCATTGCATAGCATATATACAAAAAGGTGCAACATTTCAGTCCTCAAGTTCTTAGATCACAGAAGCAACTTTATTTTCTTCAATCACTCGTCTTGCACTTTTTCCTGGTGAAAGTTGTTCTTGACCCCAAACGCTTGCAAGGATAATCTTGCTGCTGTTAGGAGAAATAAATAGTATTCGTGAATATCCATCCTAAAGAAAGCGCCAAAAAGGTATAATCACAGAACACGACAAAGCAGTAACCTCTGTGTTAGAAAAACCTGTAAGTAGACCAACATTGTTGGAACAAGGGATGTTGCTGTAGCCAACATTTCGACATAGGTGCTTGTCATCAGGGTAGCAAATGTTTTCTTTGGCTGTGTTGTTTTGGATTGTGAATAGCTCACTGGCCCCTAGTCTCTGTGGGGGAGAAGCAGCTGGTGCATATAATAGGTCAATAGAAGCCAAAGTTTTAAAATAAAGAAGGAAGGGTGTGCTCAGCAGTGGTAATTGTGATGGAGCGGGTATGAGCACTGCTGTCAGTTCTTGCTAAGAGTAGGGGTGACAAAATAAAATGATGTGCACATGTAAGCAGTCATTAATCCAGTAGACCTAATCTTCCCAGAAGACAAAATAGGTATTAAGATAAACAGTTTGCACATTTGGAAAAAGAAAACGAAGAATTAGGGAAAATAAATTTTGTATCTAGATGCATCTGGTTAAGATCACTGTAAATGGTAAATGAAGGTACATTATGAATAAATATTTTGTTGAAAGCCGATGAAGAAAAGATATACTAACCAAATATTAAAAAATAGGGACATTAAAATTAAACTGGGTGTGACCATAAAACAGTAAAGAACAGCCTGTGGAAAAAAAATGGGATGGACAATATAACCAGGTGCAAGATTGCAAAACGTCGATCGCTGTTTATATTCATGCTGCTGTTGACGGCTTCAAGTTTCTGTCTTCGTGTGGAACCGTTGTCTTACTCGAACAAGGAAATTGGTCATTTTTTTAAACAAGTCAGTTCAAATGTTGTTCAAACTTCCGCATTATTATAATGACAGAAAATATTATGGGTAGTTCTCCTGGGTGTGCTTTCATTCACCAGTTATTTCCGCAGGTGTAAGCTCAAAATTTAATGGTCTAAATGGACCTTAGCTCCTGCCAAACCATTAGCTGGTCTCTTTTTCAACACAGATGCCTGCACATAATGTGTTGGCAGGAGCGCTAGCGAACTACATTATACTAGTTGCCACAACCAAGGTGAAACTTGGTAACAGTGAGTGAAAAAAAACCAGCATTCAGCAATACTGATTCAACTCATCTGGAAAAGTTGCTTAAGGTATTGTACACCCCCTACCCCACCATAGACACGATTATACACCACACTGACTCTCGTGGTGTCAACCATGTCTAGGCATCACGTGAGGAGCATTAGGAGATAAGAGGGCACAATTATTTTTGTTACAACATCAAACGTGCTTTACATTAATGCCACATTCCAACTAACAAAGGAGCAGCCGGTTTGTGAGATAGTGACCAATGAAAGCTCATGACATTGTGTGCAGCAGAATGCTGCCGATGAGGTGTTATGCGCCCAAGTGCACTCTTTCAAACATGACATCCTGCAGTCCAACCTTGTGCCAACATTAGAGATTGAAAAGCACCACAGTGGATGGCAAAGAGTGCTAAATTTGTTGAAAATTAGTAAAAATAATTCAATTATTCATTACCCTTACTGTTCGTTAAAGATTCAGACTGTTCCCTACGGGTGCGTTAAAAAGGCACCCTGCTTTTACAGTCACAGCAACAATGATCTGTGGCACAGACAAGAAGAAATGCTCATGAAGTTCATGCAAGAGTATACCCTACAAATTACACCCCATTTCACATTCCGATGTGGTAGAAGAGGAAGACAAAAAGACTTTTTCTGGTGGAGGATGCATACCCCAGAGTAGAAGAAACAAGTGTACCCTAACCATTGCTGTTGCCGATGCCTGTGCAGTAGCAGTTACATATAATATGGCAGTTGCAATTTTTTTTCCATAAGCACTGCAAACTTCTGCCAGTTTACTAGTACACAGCTGTAATATATTTAGGGCAAGTTAAAGCTCTCTAATGGATTTATCTCATATGACACAATCGGAATGCAATATTCTGCAAGTGAAGCGCGATGTGCCATCCCATACAATGAAACACCTTTGAAGAATCTGAATCATCACCTGGGCAGTGACGAGGTAAAGAGTGTGTACTGTGTAAAGTAGTGCACCTGTATAGCCTAAAACTGTGGAGAATGCATTTAGTATCAGCTGTGAAGGTTTCTAACTTTAATTGCACACAGTAAAAACCTCCGTGCAGCTTTGCAAAATACAAACCCCCTACCTGTTTCTTGTTCAAAGGTAATGGTATGTAGGGCCATAACATGCGCATTATGGGTTTCGTTCCCAAACAATCAAAGTGAATAGCACCACCCTAAGTGTTACGCACCTTCTGTCTCACATTTTAGGTTAGAAATGTTAGTGTCGGATGCTGCGATCGGCAGAGAAACGGTATTCTGGAGCAATATCAAATATTAAGTACTGTGATCTCAGTTCTTTCACTGCGGTTTAAGCATTATCGGGTCTTAAATAAGAAAAATGAGGAATAAATACAACAATTATATTTCACATCACAACCCTCATGAGGTATTTAGTAGTCTGGATTATAAAGGATTCCAGATTTACAATGCAGGACAGATTTTATTCCACTGAAAGAACGGTATATTGCCAATGATTCTTGCATTTTGTGCTATATTTATTTGTATTTAGTTCAGTTGGAATGTGTGTGCATTGTCAGCGATATCGCTTGACATGTTTTAGATTGACTGTTTTCCCAATTTAGGCAAATTCGTATTCGCAAAAAACTTGTATGGCACGGAGAACTTGTTTAGCAGGAGGATTTCTAACACTTACAAGATATCAGTCTCCTGAATGCATATCTAAGCCTGGGGTGCTCGCCGCCCTCTAATCTCATCAGCAAGTTTCTGGAACTCATTTACAAGGTTTCTTATGATGAATGTAAAGTTGCTTGGACGGCAGAAATAGGGAATTTAAACAGGTGAATTATGCAGCATAAGAATGATGTCAGCAAGAAGCAAGCATCAAGAAGCACTGTCGCTCGATGTGCATAGACTATCAAACACAAGAATTATTTGGGATGACTTGAAATGCTGGCATTGGAACGAAATGTCTATTAATCTATATATAAACTTATTAATCACTCTTCTACCACTACCTTCACCAGAAACATACATAATCATTATCATATCTATGCCACATCATCCTGGCCAATATTCCAGCCTTCATAAGTTGCTTTTTTACTGCTAATTCTCTGCGGGAAAGAGGTGTCCGTATGAAGATCATATCATATACTTATTACCCGTTTTTTGATAAATGATAAGAGAAAAACTTCACACCAAAAATGCATTGAGCTTGAGCAAGTTCTATGTTTGAAGCTGTTGATTCTTTCTTCCCTTTGCCACCTTTTACCCACCTGGTTAGCTAAGTGGACAGAAAAGCTGCAGGAGAAAGATGGGGGTGCCAAATTAGACTTGTGCCCCAGGGAACCTTTTCACAGTCACTGGAAGAACTGCCTGTGGCCTCGGCATCTGCCTTGAGGGACATGGCCATGTATAAGAAACCTTGTCTCCACAGGCTGAATAAAGAAGGATAATTTTCTGAGCTAAGTCTTTATCTTAAAAGAACCCATTTAAGTTGTAATTGTGACTTTGCACCACAAAACTGACACATGACTGGCGACTCAATACACTTTACGTGTATTCGCAGGCTTATTCCTTGGAAAAACGCTTTTATGTAGCACACAATAAGTAACAGTAACAGAAAAGTGTATGGGGGGCTTTCCTATTCCTCTACAACTTTTCATTGACACTTTTCATTTAATTATTTGAGATGTTTAACTAATTAAGAATTATGTAATTCGGCAGAATGCAAAAAATAATCCGACTATCTCCAAGCGATGGCAAACAACATTACCTTCGTTCTGTCTAGTTACATCGCATTTACATATTTCTAAATCTTGGTGCACGATAGTTAGGACGCCCTGTAGATCAAAAAACAATATTAAAATTTTCATAATCATCTCTTGCGTGTTATTAGTGGCTATGGCTGCTTCAAGTTATTCTTTCAGTACGGTAGAAGCAGTTTTGTAGTACAATTGTTTTTCATCAAGGGCGTGTAATATAGAAAATCAAGCAAAAGGTCAAGTTGTGTTCACTATTAGGATGTTTAACTAAGAAGCTGCAGGAAAAGGAAACAGGACACAACACCTAATAAACAATGCAAAATTTGAAAATCTCAACTAAACAAGAAACCAGTTTTTGAAAATCAGAAAAAAAGCCACGAGCTTACGTCGAGTACACCCTTGCTATGTACTCCAAGTGAAGTTGTTACCGCAATGCTTGGGCACCGTATGAACGTAACAATAAACAACTTTGAGCAGAATATTAACACCACTAAATGAACTGGCCTTTGAAGATTCTTTATCTGAAATTCTGAACGGCTTGTTCTGGTGTTAAATCTGTCGAGCTCAATCTGCATTCTCAAACGCTGGCTCTCGGCCATAATTTCTCTAAACGCAACATCAGCTAAAATCTCAAGATAGGGTTGACCTGTAGATAAAGTGGATAATGCACGGCACACATCATGAACACTCTTACATGTTAACCAGAGGGTTCACTCATGCAGCCATGAAATTATGTGATGCAGACACATGATATATTGAAGCTGGATTTGTGAAGTGTATCATGCTTCCAAGGCTTCTTCTCCAGTTGCGAAAGCTGTCTCCACTAGCTAAATAAGCGATGAGAATAAAAAAGAACTTCAACATGCTCACAATATGTTGGCCATTTGCAAGTAACCAGCATACTTTTTAGGCTCCTAGGTTGCCTGGTGCAAATCTACTATGCCACAGTTCTTGCATTACCCAGTACCAGCCACTTTAAAATGCAATGTTTTCAGAGCCCTTTCCCTCTGTTTTTCTGCTTTGGAAACAGTTTACCATGTGTTCAGTAGGCGCCGAGAAAGGGGACAGAAAACACTGCGCCACTGATTTCGAATATGTTTTGCTGGATGCAGCAAAATGCAGGTGAAGCACCGGATGCAGGTGAAGCCAGTGGAAATGCGGTGTCATGCAGTCGCTTGTCCTGTAAGCAGGGCATACGGTGGACTAACTAGTGCGTGCGATCAGATAATATTGCTGCGGAAAATTTTTCTTTGTAGTTTTTGCTATTTTAGGAGGTCTCTACATGTCTGGTAACCATTTTTATGACAATCTGAGCTCGTATACGTTAGTGTTCTCTTACATCAAGTTTTTTCTCATTTACCAGTGTTTCCATTGCACGCCACTTATGTTAGCGACACTGTGGACACTGCAATGGAAGAGTTCTGGACACCTCGAAACATTGCTTGGGCAGTTTATGGCACATCAGGCAGGCATGTTAGGGGAATAAATGCCACACATCCGTGCAAAAGAAGTGATGCTGCAAAGTTGTGAAGCACCATATTCAGGGACAAGATTGGCTTCAGTCGAGGGCGCTCGATGTGCTGTCCATCCCCTGTAGCAGAGATCAGTGGTGTGGACCCTTTTATACTGGCTTTATTTTCTGGTCGGAACCTTGGCAACAGCTTGCACCATACTTTTTTGAACCTGCAACATGTGCAGAGAAAGTCACATCACTGTGCGTTGATTGAATGGCTT
This sequence comes from Dermacentor variabilis, assembly GCF_050947875.1. Lineage (NCBI taxonomy): Eukaryota > Metazoa > Arthropoda > Arachnida > Ixodida > Ixodidae > Dermacentor > Dermacentor variabilis. The sequence continues at coordinate 790,798 of NW_027460456.1, read as the reverse complement.
TATTTTTCTACACATTCTATCAAATCATTAAAAAATACAGTTGGCGCATTTTTACTACTGTATATAGACAGTCTAGTTGCTAGACATGCGAAACATTACCATCCCTCTGATAGAATGCAACAATAGAAGCATCCACTGGAAAGCTACACTTAAACTTATATTTATGTGACACCGTATGAGCATACAGTATGCTTACTGTATGCTCTAGCCCTGTGTCAAGTAAAAGGTTATTGTCAATCGTTTATGGTGTATTTCTACTTATTCTGGGTCATCAAACTGTACAATCAATGTTACACGTTTACACATTGTTGGCTTTTGATTGCCTATGTGATCCGTTTCCTACTCACACATGCAGTAATCCCACTGTAATAAGGAAAGAGAGTTAGAAAAAGAAATGCCGTGATAATCTTCCACATTTGCTGAGGGCAGGAGCAATGGCCAATAACATGTGGTTGAAGCTACATAAGTACTCACTTTTCACACAGCTTAATTGTTCAGCAAGTAATAAAGAGGTACGCTGTGCGCCTCTGCATGACTAATAAAATCTGACTAGACACTGCACTAAGGCTGCTGCTTGGTACTGTTCGGCAGTTTGGCTTTGGTTTTCTGATATACAGAACTGTTTAGGTACCAGTAGTTTAGTTTGCAATAAAATTGAGCTTGGAGCACTGCTCATTTGCACATAAATAATGTGACAGCAAATATAACACAAGGATAGGAATATGGGTCTCTTAAAAAAGTATGTGGCGACACACTCCGCGCACATTTCTGCGCACCCTCCGTCTTCTTATCATGTGGCCCCGCATAACACAGCTGCACGCTGGACTGCATGGTCGATAAAACATAGCGCCACCGCCACGTCACCCGAGGTATGCGTCACCGACGGTGGCTATAAAAACAGGCTGCCTGGCTGAGGAAGACCGCCTTCTACCTTCCGCTACTGGGACGAACGTAGCGTTGGTATGCCCGACCGCTGCCATCGTTAGTCGAATAAAGAAGCGTTACGTTTTTATGTAGGGATTCGTCCTTCGGCAGACACGACATCCCACAAGTACATACACATTATGATTATAATGTGATGCGATGCCACAATGAAACAGAAAGCAACGCAAGTGGACGGCACTTCCATGCCACCAAAGTTATTGGAGAGACAGTACTTCAGAAGTGCCCACAACACAGTCAAACAAGGCAAAGCCACATTTCCTTGCGTTCAACACAATGTGTTGGCGGGCTAGTTGGTGCGAATCCATAAATACATTGTTTAGCGCAAAACAATGGACACAAGAAAGACGACCCCCCCCCCAGCACAAGGCGCTACTCTCAACTGACATCACTTTATTGCGTCACTCCTTTATAGATAGCAGAATCTAGAAGAACATGCGCAGTGAGCGCCATGTGCAGGAACCACCAACTTACGATCACAGGAGCGCACTCATGCGACGGAATCCAAAAAATCATATTGAGTACTGCACGAGGTTAAAGAAGGCACACTAATGCACTGTGACCCCAATGAATGTATTAAGAAAGATTCCGATAACTCTCGGGCAGTGGTATCACAGCACTTTTTGAAAATCGTAGTATTGAGAAAAGGTTTATGGGCGGCTCCTAATGTAAAGGCACAGCAACCGGGAACGGCGAAACAGCCCGAAACACTGTCCAAAACGGATGCCAGCAATCAACAGCGCGAGGCGAGACGAGCCGCGTGTTGGCGATGCGGCTGTGCCGCGAGGCGCGTCTTCTTCTTCACAATCTCCCCCCGGACAAAAAGAGCCATCCTGGCACCTTAAGAGTCGGGAGGCAGAGGGTCGTGGTAGGGCTTGAGACGCGAGACGTGGACAATGTCACGTCCACGCCGGCGCAAGTCTTCAGGTGGTGACAGGCGCTCAATGAGAAAATTCACCGGGGATGTTTGCTCCAAGACTCGGTAAGGCCCTTCGAATTTTGGGACGAGTTTCGAGGAATGCCCCGGCGTTTGGAAAGGGACCGACAACCACACAAGAACGCCTGGAGCGTAGGTCGCGTTGGGATGCGTGTCGATGAGGTTTTCTTTCTGGCGCTGCTGTTGCTCTGCCGTAAAGGAGCGCGCTAGCTGGCGGCATTCTTCGGCTTGTCGGGCGACTTCGGAAACAGGTAGACACTCGGAGGCGTCAGGACGGTATGGAAGGAGCGTGTCGATGGTATGCGTAGGCTCGCGGCCATACAGGAGGAAGAAAGGTGAAAATCCCGTAGTGGCCTGGATCGCGGTGTTGTACGCGAACATGACGAATGGAAGGATGCGGTCCCAGTTACCATGATCAGATGCCACGTACATAGAGAGCATATCACCAAGCGTGCGGTTAAATCGCTCTGTGAGCCCGTTAGTCTGTGGATGGTATGCCGTGCTTGTCCGATGAATAATATGGCATTCCGAAAGCAAACTTTCGACGACTTCGGAGAGGAAGGCGCGACCTCGATCGCTGAGGAGTTCCCGAGGTGCGCCGTGTCGAAGCACGAAGCGATGTAGGACGAAAGAGGCGACATCCCGCGCGGTAGCACTTGGTAAAGCAGCAGTTTCGGCGTAGCGTGTCAAATGATCAATAGCAACTACGATCCACCGATTGCCGTCTGGTGTCAGAGGAAGCGGGCCGTATAGGTCGATGCCGACGCGATCGAAGGGTGTGGCAGGGCACGGGAGCGGCTGCAAGGCACCAGATGGGCGTAAAGGCGGCGATTTGCGGCGTTGACAGTCAAGACAGCACCGAACAAACTTGTGAACAAAATTGTACATGCCGCGCCAGTAGTAGCGGTGGCGAATTCGTTCGTACGTCTTGAAGACTCCGGCATGACCACACTGCGGATCGTTGTGGAAAGCGGCACATATTTGAGACCTTAAGCTGCGGGGAACCACCAGGAGCCACCGACGACCTTCAGGAGTGTAATTGCGGCGGTGCAGCAGCTGGTCACGAATGGCAAAATGAACTGCTTGGCGTCGGAGGGTTCGGGATACAGGGATGGTCGACGATCCAGAAAGATAGTCGAAAAGAGAAGCGATCCACGGGTCACGACGTTGTGCGGTTGCAAAGGAGTCCATGTCGAGAGATGACACGGAATATGCGGAAGTTGTTGCGCAGGCCGAGTCTGGAGGTAAAGGTGAACGAGACAAGGCACCTGCGTCGGAGTGTGTGCGTCCACTGCGGTATACTACGCGAATATCGTACTCCTGGATGCGTAGTGCCCAACGGGCTAGGCGGCCAGTGGGATCTTTCAAGTTGGCGAGCCAACAAAGCGCATGGTGATCTGTGACCAAGTCGAATGGGCGCCCGTACAGATATGGTCGGAACTTGCCAAGTGCCCATACTAAAGCCAAGCACTCTTTTTCGGTCACGCTGTAATTGGCCTCAGGCTTCGTCAGTGTGCGACTCGCATAGGCGACTACATATTCGGGGTAGCCCGCCTTTCGTTGGGCGAGTACGGCGCCGCGACCGACCCCGCTGGCATCTGTATGTACTTCAGTTGCAGCTGACGGGTCGAAATGGCGAAGAATAGGTGGGGAGATGAGAAGACGACGCAGCGTAGCAAAGGCGGAGTCACATGCAGGGGACCAGCAGGAGAGGGCGGCGTCACCGCGTAGAAGCTGAGTCAATGGCGCCATGATCGATGTGAAATTTCGAACAAAGCGCCGGAAATATGAGCATAGGCCCACGAAGCTTCGAAGTTCTTTGGTGGTCTGAGGCTTCGGAAACTCGGCGACTGCTCGAAGTTTTGCAGGATCGGGTAGAATGCCGTGCTTGGACACAACGTGGCCTAAAATGGTGAGCTCTCGCGCGGCGAAGCGGCACTTCTTGAGGTTGAGTTGAAGGCCAGCGTTCGTTAGACAGGTCAAAACTTGTCTGAGGCGGAGCAGGTGAGTAGGAAAATCAGGCGAGAAAACGACGACATCGTCGAGGTAACACAGACATATAGACCACTTGAGGCCACGCAGCGTGTTGTCCATGAGTCGTTCAAAGGTGGCAGGGGCGTTACAAAGCCCGAAAGGCATCACCTTAAATTCATATAAACCGTCAGGCGTAATGAATGCGGTTTTCTGGCGATCGGCCGCAGCCATCGGGACCTGCCAGTACCCTGAACGCAAGTCAAGGGACGAGAAGAATTCTGCTCCCTGAAGACAGTCGAGGGCGTCATCGATGCGCGGCAAAGGATAGACGCCTTTGCGCGTTACCTTATTTAACCGACGGTAGTCGACGCAAAAGCGAATAGACCCGTCCTTCTTGCGAACGAGAACGACAGGAGATGCCCAAGGACTGTGCGAAGGTTGAATAACATCACGGCGCAGCATATCTTCGACTTGGGTGGTAATGACACGACGCTCTTCGGCAGAGACGCGATATGGTCGTTGACGTAACGGCTGATGTGAACCGGTGTCAATGTAGTGCTGCACTTCCGACGTGCGGCCCAGGTGAGGTTGTGAAACGTCGAATGAACTTCTAAATTTGTGCAGGAGATCAAGAAGGTCGGCGCGTTCGGCAGGTGTGAGGGTATCGGCGATGACATTCAAGAACGCAACCCTGGACGTTTCCTCAAGCGCGGACATCGAAGATGGTTGGCCGGGGTCGACGTCAGAAGAGTCTCCAGGGACGTCAACCAAAGACGAAGAGTCGAGGAGTTCCACGAAGCCAAGGCATTCACCAACGAGCAACGTAATAGGCGCACAGAGGGGATTGTAAAAGTATATATTGCTGCAGCCGCCAGCCATGTCAAGCGTCGCGAAGGGTAGTGGGAGAGATTTACGGCCCATGAAGACGTCGGACGGCGTGAAGAGGACGGTTGCATCAGCGATGGCATCGGAAAAGACGGGTACGAGGGCGAAGGAGCCAGGTGGAATGTCTGCGTCCTCGCGCACGGTAAGTTTAGAAGGGCGGTCGCAATCTTCGTCCAAGGGTGCGTCACAAGGGGCAAATTCAACTTCGGCGCGTGCGCAGTCGATCACGGCTTTATGACTGGATAAGAAGTCCCATCCGAGGATGACGTCATGCGAGCAGGTTGGAAGAACAATACACTCGACGATGTAAACAATGCCGTGAATAAGCACACGCACAGTACAGGCGGCGTGCGGAGTGACGTGCTGCGCGCTTGCCGTACGAAGCGACAGTCCAGAAAGCGGCGTGGTCACCTTGCGCAGCGAACGGCACAGTTTGGCGGCTATCACAGAAACGGCTGCGCCGGTATCCACAAGAGCGAATGCCGGAACACCTTCTACACAAATTTCGACCACGTTAGCAGGAGAGGCGCGAGGACTTTGACAGTTCGAATGGGGCGCAGTTCTTGCCTCTTGAACTGCGACGTTCAGTTTTCCTGGTCAGGTGGTGCGGGTCGCCGACGCATAGGGGAGAGCGAGCGTCGGCGAGGGGATGGCGAGCGACGCGAAGGAAATTCTGGGATGTCAGCACGAGCATACGGTTGGGGGAAGGAGCGGCGTATTGGCGAAATGGCTGGCTGCCGTACTGGAAGGGCCGCGAGGCGTCGCCGAACGCTTGAGGACGACGGCGGCAATATCGGGCGACGTGTCCGGGAGTGCAGCAAGAATAACAGATGGGTCGATTGTGAGGTGTTCGCCAAGGATTAGCTCGCGGTGCGGTCCAAGATGTAGCATGGGCTTCCGGTGGCAGCGGTTGGGACTGGGTCGTGAAAGACGCCGGTGGAGGCCTGCGTACTGCCTGCGCGTACGTAAGAGGCGCGGCCACAGGCAGGACTGGCTGCGCATAGGTGAGAGGCGTGGCGACAGGCTGCGCTGCCCGCGTAGAGTTGAGATTCGCGGCTGCAGGCGGCTGATGGTGTGCGGAAGGGACAACTTGGGCGACCTCTTCGGAAATGAGGGTGCGGAGCGAGTTTGGAAGACGGGAGGTGGGCTCCTGAGTGAAGGGGACTAAAGAAAGTTGGCGGGCAACTTCCTCACGCACAAAGTCCTTGACCCGCTGAAAGAATGAGGATGGGTCGTACATGTTGTCAAGGCTCGCCAACAACTCGTCGCTTCCCAAAGGACGCCGAGTCGAAGCGCGTTGCTTCCTTAACTCATCGTAACTTTGGCACAGGCTGACAACTTCAGACACAGTGCGCGGATTCCTGGCTAGGAGCATCTGGAATGCGCCGTCATCGATGCCTTTCAGTATATGGCGAATTCGCTCAGCTTCGGGCATTGCGGCGTTGACTCGTTTACAAAGGTCCACGACGTCTTCTATGTAGCTTGTGAACGTTTCCGCCGTCTGCTGTGCTCGGGCGCGCAAGCGCTGTTCGGCACGCAGCTTGCGAACAGCGGGGCGGCCGAACACTTCCGTAAAGGTTGTCTTGAAGACTGACCATGAGGGCACGTCACTTTCGTGGTTGTGAAACCACAGTTGGGCAACACCAGTCAGGTAAAAGATGACATGAGTTAACTTGGCTGGATCATCCCACTTGTTGTGTGCGCTCACCCGTTCATATGACGCAAACCAGTCTTCGACGTCTTCGTCGTCTGCACCGCTGAAGACCTTGGGGTCCCGCTGTCGTGGAACGCCGGTGCAGGTGATGGACTGTGGCGTCGGTGCCGTTTGGGAGGAGCTGTCGGTCATGGCGGGTGGTAGCGTTCTTGATCTCAGCTCCAGGGTTTCAAGCGACGGGGTTTGAGTCCCAGCGCCTCCACCAATTAAGAAAAGGTTTATTGGCGGCTCCTAATGTAAAGGCACAGCAACCGGGAACGGCGAAGCAGCCCGAAACACTGTCCAAAACGGACGCCAGCAATCAACAGCGCGAGGCGAGACGAGCCGCGCGTTGGCGATGCGGCTGTGCCGCGAGGCGCGTCTTCTGATTCACAGTATCACGAAACATGGCTTTGCACTTCCACGTTTTACACTGTTGAGCCAAATGGGAACCTGTGCCTGTTGGTATGGATCGCTCATGTTCGCAAAGTTTCGTGATACTACGATTTTGAAAAACAGCCGTAATACCACCGCCAGAGAGTTATCGGAAGCTTTCTTCATACAGTCATTGGGGCCACGGTGCATTAGTGGGCCTTCTTTACCCTTGTACAGTGCTGAATGTTTTTTTTTATTCTGTCGCATGAGTGTGCTCTTGTATCGGATGTTGGTGGCACTTGCACATGGTGTTCACAGCGCATGTTCTTCTAGATTCTGCTGTCTATAAAGGAGTGATGCAATAAAGTGATGTCAGTTAAAAGTAGCGCCTTGTTCTGGTCGTCTTTCTTGTGTCTGTTGTTTTGCGTTAACAAAAGTAATTATGTATTCCTTGTGTGTGTTTGAAGACGGCTCCACACGCAGTAGCGATTCCAGTATTGCTGCCCAGTGGTTTAGCTCGCCGCCGCTTGAAGTGCCACAAAATATAAGAAGAGAAAACTGCATTATAGTCTTGTTGCAAACAAGAATATAACGTGAAGTGCATTCTGAGGCCAGAAACTATAAAAAGAATTCATGATACACCACTGTACAGGGTTTTATAGCAAAGTCAAATACATTTAGTGCAAATATCACGCTCTGATGGTACACAATAGTGGTAATCTGTAATAATATAAAAGGTGCCTTAATGTTACAACAAAAGTTGACATTACTTAATAATAGCCCTGTAAATTTTAGCATGCAGGGGCACCACTTGGTTAAACAATAGTGATATAATGTCTATGTGGACAAGTTTTACCCATGCATTTCTGCCATTGTCCAAATGGCAGAAATAAATGGGCAATACTTGTCTACATAGATATTACATATTACAAGCTATTCGGGACTGCAGCATTGTAGAAGACATCTACAAATGTCCTATTTCATGTATAAGAGCTTGAATTGCTTGCGCATCTTACCATGTGCAAATTAACATTACTTCTCATTGTTTAGCATTTTTGCCTGCTAGACCACAATCCAATGACATCAATATATTAACATATTACCTCAAAGAACCTAATTTGGCTTATAGATTAACACCTTCCCATACTGCCACAGCTGCGCTCTGTCATATGTGTTACAATCATAAAGGAGTGCTTGTCCACCAGCACTCCAATGTCACTAACAGTGGTCACCTACACAGCTAAGTAGATGGTCATAATTCAGGTGGCAAATAGCCAAGAGAAGAAAAAAATCCACTCACTTTGAGAGCTACAACACTGCGATAACTTGAGAGCGATGGACCCATTGCCGGCAGCAGACCTCTTCTCAGCTCCAGCAGAACAACAGCAACTTGCCTTTCAGTAATATAAAAGGATGAATTAGTAATGTTAAGTTACGTTGTTTTTACTGAGTATCAATACAATCTGGCTTCCATGCATATCCACTCTGCGCTTTAGTAATACAACTGAATTATTCATAAATTAGATTCTATGATGATACCATTCGCTTCCCTTGTATGTCCAAATTTTTTCGCACTGACACACCGTTTACTACTTGCTTACTGACACGAATGCCTTGACTGCCCAGACATCATTCGAAGCAACACGTCTTGCTGCACCGCAAGAAGTTGCACCAAGGGAACACAGCAGAGCAGCCAGAGCGAAGAACTATTTATTTTCTGGTCGCAATTAAAACGTGTACTCAAGCACGAAAGTAACGAACACAGGTAGTGAGCCTGTGCTATTGCTTCGAACGTTTATTTCTGGATTCTAACAGAAGTTCTTGTATCGGATACAGTATGCTCTCAAGCCAATACAAGCGTCAATACAAGCGTCAATACAAGTGCGCAACTGAACGCAGTTTTATTCTACGCTTTTAACGCGAGTGAGCAAAAGGTGACAATTACCACACGGAAATTGCGATCGAGCCGATCGCGCTACCACTAGAATCGATCTGAAAAAATAGGGTGATCCCTTTCCCCATTCATACGTCATTTTTGCCCTAAGACGTTGCATAGCGGTCTTTTGAAACTATATTTCTGTTCGCGACACCGGCTTACCACACATAATTTTAACACCTACGTTAAGCAAACCAAATAAGATTAAAATGGGCTTACCTCATGAGCAAGTTACGAGCGCGCGTAGAATGTCGAACACCCGTTGAGAGCAAGCAGGCTATCCGTGTCCAAGCGCATACGTGCACCCAAACACAGGACAACTTCTTCGATGCCGCAGGGTGCAGAGTTTTGTAGACGAAGTGAAATACATCCAGCGCAAATATCCCCGTGCGATGACGGCAAATGACGAGCGCACAAACGTACACCACACAGCGACAAATTCGGAACATTGCCAATTCGAACCTGCCGAGACCCAACCAGCTTAACCATCCATCGTTTCTGTTCTTTGCTCCCGATGCGTCAATCTCTCTTTCTTGGGGTCTTGCTCCACTCTTGAGTACAAATCCAGAGATATTTACGGCAAATTAACAACTTTTACAACACGACACGCTAAATGCCGGCTGACTACACATGTGCAGCTCCGTCTGTCACTCCTAACGAAAGCGCAGCGCGTGCTGCCACCTGGTGCCGCACTCTGTGAGCGCGGAGAACAGAACAGAATCGGTTTCGTTTTCGCATTTGTGCTCTAGCTACTGGAACTGCAAAATAATTGCTTGACAAATAATTAGACTCTAAAAGAGGAGAACGCTTTCTCTCCCACAAGTTAGTGCGTTTTGTACAAGGGGAGAGAGAATGCAAGAAACAGAAAGGCAGCGAGGTCAACCAAACCCTTCGCTACTGGGGATAGCAAACCCCTGTGGTGCAATGAAGTGCAAAGCAGTGCACTGCGATGCGTCCATAAGCTCTAGTACAGTGATAATTTGGGCTGGTTGGTGCATGTAATGAACGGGTAAATAATGAGTTGCGTCATAACATTTACCCATGTATGAAGCACATGGAACTAATGGTGTTGCCTTCTAGGTCAAAAACAAATAAAGCTTGAATCGTTGCATCTCGGCAATGGGCATTCTTTCTTTCCGTCTTTTTTCTTCTTTTTGACAGTGCACACAGTACTAGCACTGTAATAGGTCCTTCATCTTCCGTCACCTTCCAGTAGTTTGCACACATGTTGGTGCATGTTCGCGTTCTTTATTCTGCCGTACAAGAACCAGCGCGCTTACCGGTCTTGTTTCAAGATGAAGCGCCAAATGTTTGCGATTACATCTTACCGCAAGAATTAACGCATAAACAGTGAAGATTATGCGTAATCGATTTGTCTCAATGAATGGGCAGTTATTGTCAGAGACGAGATAATTTGTAAATATTATGAGAATGAGTTAAACCAACTACATTGCAATTCAGCAAAGCCATTTCACAGTGGGGTTAATTGCTTGCCGCATTCGAAAATTTCATGCGACCCTTGTACTTGGATCTATAGGCCGCCAGTCCCCTTCGAGACCATTTGTTGCTAAATGTAAACGCAGTCAAGGTCATCATACCACTCCCTGCGTTTCAATACTGATTTATAGTGCGCGCAATTTTTGGCGTAGAGCACCAATGTCATTCCCAGTGCACCAGCACCTGAGTGCCGCAAGCTTGCTTACGTATGCACGTATGCCCACGGCTGTTCGTTCACTTGAACATATAGGCTGTATTGTTAACTACAAAGCTCCTGATTTCAGAACATTGCGAGAACACGCATATATTTGCGCATATGATCAGCGTTACAAGGCCCATATGCGCGGCAAACTGCGACCAGAATAGAAGATGCGTATATATATCTATACGATCTGTTATTGCAGCTTTTGGTAGAAGGCTAGCTCTCACATTTTGTACGTATCCTCATAATGCGTAGAGTTTACGTGTTCAATAAAATATTGTTAGCTGAAACTTTGTGAGTACGAGCGCTCATTCAGAGAGATTAAATTTTCACACAATAATACGGATTTTTCGCATAACAAAACTACGGAATTCTGTCTGTTTCGTGACAAACAGTGTATGGCCGCTATATGATTACAGTGAAATGTCCGTAAAGCTTAAAACGGAGAGCACTTTCCGTATATTAACGGCAGATTTTGCGGTATTTTTGAAATATGGCATACTTTCCGTATTTTCACCTGCAGTTCTCCGTATAACGACGGAAATCCTCCGTAGAACGACGGAAAATTTTCGCAGTGCACGCCACACCACTCGCCTGCCCGCACGCATGTGGTCGGGTGATAATTTGCACATTTCGCAGACTGGTACACACATTGTGGTTTACACTGCATGTGCGAACCCAGTGTATGCCAAAATTTGTGCACCAGTGTGCGAAATGTGCAGTTTTCGGCACGACCGCACGTGTGCGGCAAGCGGGCGGTGTCACAGCTCATGCGTAAATCGGCCTTTAATTAACCAGCCCTGAAGCCAGGATAAAGCTGTGTAATTGGTGCGCGGCCTGCACAGTACTCCGCTATCACTCCGGTCAGGAGGTTTAGCGCAAGAAATTTTATCGAAGTTTGCTGACGTCACCGCACGCTCACGTAGTCTGGTAGAAGCTTCAAAAATATTAGTTCTAACAGTTTACGAACACATCTATCTAAATATTTTAGTAGCACTTCGTCAACAATTCGCTACCGACTTGTATTGGTAGTTATTTAAAACAAAGAGCCTGATTCCTGAATATGTCATATATCGGCATTAATGTGTATTGAAAGATTTATCAAAACTCTTAAGTTATTTCCCATTATAAATATATTTCGGCTAACAGTACGAGCTGTGGACGTACTGAGGAGACGTGTCCTTCAGAAAAACATTATTTTGATGATGTATAGTAAAGAATTCTTTAGACAAAAGTAGCGAGCCTTCTGACGGAGTACTAAAGTTATTTAGACAAAAGCTATAAGAAGAACTGTTAACGGGGCACTTCATCACCATCATCAATATCCTGGTTACGCCCACTGCAGGACAAAGGTCTCTCCCATACATCTCCAACTACTCAGGTCATGTACTAATTTTGGCCATGTTGTCCCTGCAAACTTCTTCATCTCATCCGCCTACCTAACTTTCTACCGCCCCCTGCTACGCTTCCATTCTCTTGGAATCCAGTCCGTAACCCTTAATGACCATCGGTAATCTTCCCTTCTCATTACATGCCCTGCCCCCCCATTTCTGTTTCTTGATTTTAACCAAAATGTCATTAACTCGCGTTTGTTCCCTCACCCAATCTGCTCTTTTCTTATCCCTTAACGTTACAGCCATCATTCTTCTTTCCATAGCTCGTTGCGCCGTCCTCAATTTAAGTAGAACCCTTTTCGTAAGCCTCCAGGTTTCTGCTCCGTACGTGAGTACTGGTAAGACACAGCTGTTATAAACTTTTCTCTTGGGGGATAATGGCAGCCTGCTGTTAATGATCTGAGAATGCCTGCCAAACGTACCCCCGGCCCGTTATTATTCTTCTGATTATTTCAGTCTCATGATCTGGATCCGCGGTCACTACCTGTCCTAAGTAGATGTATTCCCTTACCACTTCCAGTGCCTCGCTACCTATCATAAACTGCTGTTCCCTTCCAAGACTGTTAAACATTACTTTAGCTTTCTGCAGATTAATTTTTAGACCCCCCCTTCTTCTTTGCCTCTCCAGGTCAGCGAGCATGCATTGCAATTGATCTCCTCAGTTACTAAGCCAGGGAATATCATCAGCGAATGGCAAGTTACTAAGCTATTCTCCATTAACTCTTATCCCCAATTCTTCCCAAACCAGGTCTCTAAATACCTCCTGTAAACACGCTGTGAATAGCATTGGAGAGATCGTATCTTCCTGCCTGACGCCTTTCTTTATTGGAATTTTGTTGCATTCTTTATGGAGGACTACGGTGACTGTGGAGCCGCTATAGATATCTTTCAGTATTTTTACATACGGCTCGTCTACACCCTGATTCCGCAATGCCTCCATGACTGCTGAGGCTTCGACTGAATCAAACGCTTTCTCGTAATCAACGAAAGCTACATATAAGGGCTGGTTATATTCCGCACATTTCTCTATCACCTGATTGATAGTGTAGTGTGAATATGGTCTATTGTGGAGTAGCCTTTACGAAATCCTGCCTGGTCCTTTGGTTGACAGAAGCCTAAGGTGTTCCTGATTCCATTTGCGATTACCTTAGTAAATACTTTGTAGGCAACGGACAATAAGCTGATCGGTCTATAATTTTTCAAGTTTTTGATGTCCCGTTTCTTGTGGATTGGGATTATGTTAGCGTTCTTCCAAGATTGCGGTACGCTCGAAGTCATGAGGCATTTTTGCCCTTGGCCCTCGGCTATCGGTCAAAAGTTTTTGGCCTGCACCCACTTCACCTGCCTCTCACATGAGATCACAAAATCACAGAAACTTACTGCGTCAAAGTGACGCGTACGCGTTAAAGATGCAGTAATATGTCGGACAAAACTGAATTTTCTTCTAAATAGCCGCAGGCTGCCCCTTTCGGAAAGGAATAAAAGATGGCTGCCCTTGATCGCTCAGGCGCTGGCTACTCGCACCTGCTGGAGAGCATGGGATTATTTGCGTGCAATAAAACATTTTGCGTGACCGCGTATCAGTTTCGAGGACTTTCGGCACGTTTACAAGCTCGTTCTGCCAACTCTTCTTTGCTGAGGATCCGTTTTAGCGTCATTCTTAAGCTTCCGTTGCATGCCTCCGCGATTGTCGACGAGCCACCGCAAGCTAAGAGAAAGCGGACCAATCGTAGACGCCGGCACCACCCTCTTCATCTGGTTATCAATATTCAGTACGAAGAGACAGTTACTGCGCTGCACTCAATCCCATACTTCCATCTCCTTCTATAAGAATCTCAATCGTGCAGGCAATGTTATTCGTTTTTCAAACAAACAAAAAGCACCTCCTGTGAACGAGGGGAGCATTTCATTGATTTGTTCAGACAACTCTGCGGGTGACCACCCGATGCTTGCGTCGGCCCTTACTCAAATTTGACGTCAGGAGATAGGAATAAAAAATTGGCTGGGGCTTAGCTAAGGTTAAGCCTGGATATCTCGAAGCGAAAAGGTTCGGTGATGCTTATGGTTCAGCTTATGGTTATGCTTTATGATTTGGCCTATGGATATGCTAACGGTTGAGCTTATGCTTATGATTTATGATTTAGCCTATGGACATGCTTACGGTTTAACTTATGGATATGTTTGAGGTTTAAGTTATGGATATGCTTACGGTTTCACTTATCGATTTACTTTGGTTAGCTTATGGTTATGCTATACGTGTGCCTTGTGTAGTTAATGCAAATTGCTTATCAATGATATATACCACAAGTTATGCAGGATTATTAAACTTCTTTATTCATCATTGTTGGTCACATTGTCTTGCGATTTCTGTACAGCCATACACACAGCTCTCTGTATCGGTAGTATCACTCTCTTCTCCTTCCATGTTGAATGCTCACGCCTGTTCTCTGGCAAGCGGTTATATAGTCGGCCTCCGCGATAAACACGCCCTTGCGGCGAACGTCAAACGATGACGCATAGCGCGCGGCAGTGGCTACCTGCGCCGACTCCGAACACGGAGCCTCACGGAGCGCTTACGCTTACGGAGTGCGCATACGGAACCAATTCCGACATACGCCGGCTCGCGCGAAGCGCGGTGTTGACTAGCGCAGTGAAGCTTTTCGCTTCAAAAACATGTTGGAATAGTTTTACGTTATACGGCCTCTAATGCGGTGACTGGCACAAAACCATGCCTGAATATGCAAGTCTACAACGGCGAAACATTTCTGAGGCAGAACACCGCGTACAGAAAAGGCCGCAGACAGGCTACGCGTTTTGTTTTGATCCACGGTAGCGCGAGCACGCGAGCACGTTCTGGCGTCGGGGCGGCGATGCTGACAAAGCATCCTGGCAATGGCATCGTTTTATAGGCCTCCAAACTGCAAGTCACCAAAGCCGTTCTTTCAAATGAATGACATCTTGCTCTCGTTAAACACGACATATATTATTCTTTGTGGTAACTCTAACTTTTACCACATTAAATGAGAACGCTTTCAACCACCGGAAAATAACTCGTCGTCTCTTATTTCGCACCAATTTGCGGATTGATAAGAAACAATTCTCTGCAGAAGTTGGATGAGTGCCCAACGAGTTTAGAATCAGCTAATCAAAACGTTCTAGATCTGTTTGTCTATAACGATCGCGATATTGTGTTCAGCGTCACCGTAATTACTGGAATAAGGGACCATGAAGTAGTTACGGCAAAATTAACGTGCACTGCTATGCGCCGAAAAAGCGCCCCTCCACGGAAGGTGTTCTTTTATAATAAAGAAGATTACTTGCGCCTACCTTTGGAACTTGACGCCTTTCTACCAGAATTTCGACGACACACCTCAAATATTGACGTAAGTTCCACCTGCTGTTTGTTTAAAGCTGGGCTGTCGGGATTTGTACACATTCACGTCCCATCACGCATCGCACTTGCCCAACGACAAACTGACAAGTAATGGATAAACAGCAATCTTCCACCAGCAATTAATAGAAGGTACCGATTATATCACAAATATTGCGCTTACCCGAATTACGACAGAAATGTCAAGATGAAAGATTTGAAGAGCATAATAAACAAACAACTGAGGAATGGAGAGGCCACATATCTGTGCACACTAGGTGACAAACTAAAATTTAATCCGAAAGATCCCTCGAAATATGTCAAAAGCAAAAGGAACAATAAGGCAGCTGTCCCTGATACCATACGTGGCGTAAATTATGGTGAAGACGTAATTAGCAAAGCTGAGCACTTTAATCACTACTTGCAATTAATATTTTCTAGCCCTGCTGCTATGGCGGAAAGCTTGCCAATTTTTTACCGACATTGACCAAATGCAAAACGTAGAAATAACAGAATATGGGGTTGCTTCACTACTTAAAAATGTTAAAGTTAGATCCGCATCGGGTCCTGACCACATTCCAAACTATATTTTTTAAAAAATGTGCTGCATCCATGGCGCCATTCTTAGTAATTATTTTTGAAACATACACCGAAGAGGGGTCCCTGCCCAAAGATTGCAGAGGTCGTAACATAATCACTGTATTTAAAAGCGGTGACAGGACAAAAAAATTACAAACCTATTTAACTAATTAGCGTGTCATGTAAGCTACTAGAGCATAAAATTTATACTTAGTCACCTACACAATAACGGATTCTTTTGCTCTATGCAACATAGCTTTCATAAGGGTTTCTCGTGTGACGCTCAGCTAACAGAATTCACCCATGATATCGCGCCATCGATATACATCGGACACCAGGTTGACTGCATATTCCTGTATTTTGCTAAAGCTTTTGTTTCTGTTGCCGAAAACCTTCTACTGTTAAAACTGTCCGCCACCAAAATTTAAACATCACTGATGAAATGGATTGAAGCGTCATTTTCTGGTAGAAAGCAGCGAGTTGTTCTGGCTTCAACAGAGGCTTAAGTTTTATCGGGCGTTCTACAGGGGCCGTCTTGGTGCCCCCTATTACTTCTGATATTCATAAATGACATAGGGAAGCATCTTTCTAATAACGTGGGAAATGTTTAAGACTGGAACTTTTCTTTATTATTTACACAGGCAAGACTGGTTTGCGCAGGTACATTTACATGAAGAAGCAAAGTTACTTATCACCCAGGACAGATCAATCGCTAAACGTGCAAGAGTACCAATGCTGTATCAACCAATATAAGCCCTCCTTCTTTACCAAAACATTACACGACTGGAATAAACTGCCAGCCGAAAATGTTACAGCGACGCCATCTCCGTTTCAAAAAAATTGTTGTCGCAACATTTTTATGCTTAGTACAAAAATTAGTAATGCTTTAAGTAGAACATAACATTGGCCTTTTCTCTAGACGGCTTTTAATATAAACCTCAAATGTAATGTTGCCTTAATCACTGCATGTTATATTGATGTGTTTGTTGTATTATGTATTACATTTATTTCTTTTGTATTCAGTAATAACCTTAGGTGCAATCTTGTATTAATTGCTGTATATTTTAAGTATTGTGTTGTATTATTTATTAAATGCATTCTTTTGTACTTTCAACCATATGTATTTGTACATACCCTCCTCGGCTCTCATGCACAACATTGGGCGCTGTAGGCACGCAAACAAATTAATAAATATTTACCTTGGTGCTAATGATTGGAAAACATTAAAAAACATTTTGTGAACCTGTTTTATAATTAAACGCGGGGTTCCCTTACAAAAATTTCTAGTAACTTTCAATAAACTTTCTTTAGACAAATGTTACTAGAACCTACCAACAGTCTATTGAATTTCTTTAGACCGTTCTCAAACTTAAGTACTTCATACCAACATCCTATCGACTATTGGCCACCGATATTCAATTGAAACCCTTTTTACAAACTTTCTTTAGACAATGAATGAACATCCTTTAGACACTAAAAGCAGGATTTACTGACCATTCTCATACTTCTTAGAAACATTTTAGTAACTTTCTGTTGCTTGTTCTAGAAACATCCTAGCAACTTTCTATATAGCTCGACCTATGGAAAGGGCCTAGTTTCATTCTACCAACTTTCTGTTGCTCACCCTAGAAACATTCAAGCAACTATTTTAGTATGCTTTAAATGTGCTGGTGACATTTAAGCAAATTTCTCCAGCATTTTCTTTTATATTCTGGTGCTGTTCCAGTGTAACCTTCAACATGGGTAGCATATATATATATATATATATATATATATATATATATATATATATATGTATATATGTATTTGTCTATGAACAAAACACACCAATCTTTTCGAAAACTAGCATTTATTAAAAAGATTTCAATATCCACGCGCTAGCATGGATGACAACGTGTTTTTTATTTCACCTGTTGTGGCATCAAAATGCCTTGCTGTGTAGCCTAAGGGAAGAGAAAAAGTAAAAAGAGTTAGTTTCCTTATATGTCTCAAGCTGTCAGTGTATATAGGCAGGACAGCACAAAGGAGTCATGCACAAGATTTTAAATTCAAATTACAAAATAAAGCAAACATGCTAGCTGACTGCACAGTCACACATACTCAAGATGGCATTCACACGTCTCAGATCCAAGGCCTCTTTTTGGGCGGCACCCTTGTGGGCATTTGAACGCTGCCCAAAAAGAGACTTGTTCTCCAACTCTTCCGAGCTGAAGAGAACTTTGAGCAGACCCCGGGCAAATCTGGACCCTGAGTTCTTGGCATCTCGCCGCAATCTTGTCAGGGTAGACTCGTCCAGTAAAATGCCTTCCCCGAGGTCCACCTGAAAACGGAAAGCAAACATTAGTTCTGGTTTTTATGCTTTTTAACTAAAGCCATTTGTCTTTCCACTGCTATAATATTCGACAAATGATAATCTTATTTAGATGGTCTATTGTAATTCATGCTATGATACAGTAGCATAGGTCACTTTGCAACAAAAGCTGTGCTTTTTACTTATAGGTCTCTCAAACACTTCCAGTGAGTCAGGATTAAGTAGAAATGTGATGGCTTCATTCAGCATTCCTGTATCTAGCCTTTCCAGTTCACGTAAAACTTGCGACAATTGCTGCCCCATTTTACTCTTCAGAAATGAACAGTGTTTCATGTTTTGACTTTATTTTATGTGACACCTCAGCAGCGAAATCCAGCAATTATGTAAGCTTTGCCACCAACTCTTCTTTCGTACTAATTAGCCGTTTTTCATTTGGGGCACTCCAACTCTTTGAGCCACATGCATTAAAATAAGAACCCTTGCTTATGTCTTTTGTCTCCCAATCATACACTGCTGCAGCAGATCGCGCATTGGTCCTTACAGCATCAACATCAGAGGTAGCTCACCATGCTAGTGGCTTACATGAGTATGGTGTCGGAAGCGTATGCGAGATGGAATGCCAGGCTGAATGTATCTTACAGCCTTTGAAATAATGGTGTTGCACTTGGCTAGGTGCTACCAACTCATCTTTCATTTTAATTAACCAGTTTTTCATTTGGGGCACTTCAACTCTTTCAGCCACACACATTAAAACAAGAACTCCCGCTCCTGGCTTAAGCCTATTTGTTCGTATGTCTTCTGCTCTCCCAATTATGCACTGCTGCAGCAGATTGTGCATTGGTCCTTACAGCATCATCACAGGCAGCTCACCATGCTAGTGGTTTGGATGAGTAAGGTGTCGGAAGGGTGTGCCAGATGGAGCGTCAGGCTGAAATTATCTTACAGCCTTTGAAATAATGGAGTTGAACTTGACTAGGTGATCATCATTCAGGATTATACAAGATTTCTGCAACATATTGCACCGCACCGGTTAGTACCAACAGCGTTTCATTCACATATCAGTGTACTTTTTGCATGTGCAGCATCTACTTACAATCACGTCACAAATGTTCTAGGCTCGTGCAGACTAGCTAGTTCACATGGCACACTCAGGTGGTTGGCAACAGCCTAACTTGCACGTGTGTGTGCAGTACTGCTACGGGCAGATTAGCCTTACAAGTTGGCAATTGGCATGTCATAGAGCACATGCCATTTTCAGACGAGAATGCCTACATACAAAATAGGCCTGTGCGTTGGGTTGTTGAAACCCAATTTGACAAGTGCTTTGAGCACAAGGACTCAGCATATGCCTTGAAATACTAAGGAGAAACACTAAAGTATTACAGAACATCATGTTTGTCTCTCCATATATGAAATAAGCAATTTGTACCATACGATGAAGCTTGTGAAACCAAAGGCAACGTAAAGTATGTGGCGATGCCACGAACTTTGATTGCGGTTAGCCACATACACTGAGCTGTTGATCACTATAGGAGGGTTACATTGTCTTCAAAGAACAGTAGTCTGCCTAGAAAAATCAGGACCCTTCGTTTGGAGAATAAGCAACCAAAACATGCAAAAATGAAGCAGAGCCTGGTATATTACATGCTCTCTTTACCATGGCCATAATGAGGTGTGAAGTTCAGAATAAAGAAGTTTGGATTCATTTTCTTTAACCAAAGTTTTGCTGCCAAATAAATGAAGAAAATATTTTTGGAGGAATAAATTATATGACTAAGGTGTTTTAATTTTTCCATTTAGTGTCCGTGTTGTGAAGGGGGCCAGGAGCTTGTGAAAGTCGTGTCGTTTGGTTCAGAAATGAAGTAGCTCCATTTTTTATAGAAGCAGAATTAAACGCATCTGCAATCAATGCAATGCAAGTGTTGAAGTAGTACTGCTGCACAGAATATGAACTGTTATATGTAGGAATTGTACAGTTGTGAGAAATGACCTAAAAGAAGCAAAGTAGCCATAAATCAGTTGCAGTACGGATATTTCAAGTTTAGGACAACCAGAGCTACACTAACTGCCAATAAATGTGGTGACATCACTTAAGCTTTACACACAACATTAAAGGCAAACTTGAAAGATCCTTCAAATACTATTTTTTGTGAATGATTTCACATTTAACAAAAATTGAAGTGATTCGCACCAGACCTAGCTGCGCGGGCTGCTCGGCTATAGAATATCCATCTTAATAGTGTCTTACAAATAGTCTACTGCACTGTATTTTACAGAAAAATTCTGAACAGGTCCTTAGGACAAATGCTCCATATTGAAGAAAGTCGTGGACAAATTTGTCAAATTCTATATTTTCTGGCTGGTACACTGGAGAGAGAGAAATGAGATGTGAAAGGCAGGGAGATTAACTGGAAGACAGATATTCAGTTTGCTACCCTAGCTACACTGGGGAACGAAAAAAGGCAGAGTGAAATTAAATGCACATGGTGCATTACAAATGAAGACTATGTGTGTATTTTAAAGGAATGTTCCACATCCACACTTGCACTACAATGAAGAGTACAACATGTGAGATTGCAGTAGCTGCTCCATGCAGAAGGCTTTCCTAATAATAAAATGAAAAGCAAGGGTTTGTGCATTTTCTTCTAAGAATAGTTCTGATAAGATAAAATGACAGAAAGACAGCTAATATATGCTGTACTTGACCGTAGAAAACATGAAATTGACCCTTTGAGCTTTTGCTATATCGTAATTTCCACGGGTCAATCACGCACACAACAGTCTGCCCCAAGAAATCGCATCAGCTTCTTACTTTTGGTGCTGACACGACTGTGCCAGGCTCAACACTACCGCCACAAATGGCACCACTGGCACCAATTGTTTGGTCAAGGATGTGCTTCAACCTTCGCACCATCCTTGAGGAATCTGCAAAAAAAGAAAGCAAAACTATGAAAAAGTGATCTGTACCTTGGTTGAAGGTGCGCATGTTGATCTGATTAGGCCGGCCAATTCTTAAAGCGATTCACTTGCTCGTGATGCTGTTCCTAGTGATCACAGCTGCAATGCACCTTTCTACCTCAACAATTTCTGACACTGGTTATTTACGCAGTAGCACAGAATCACATGGACAAAAGAAAGAAACGGGACACAGTGCTAACTATCAACTGAGTGTTTATTGCACGAGAGCAGATATATATGTCACTGCACAAAAAAGGAAGATACAAACAAATAAACCCAGCAATATGAACCCACACAGGCAAGTAATGTGACAAAAACAACATTTCTTTCTCCAATAAGGAGACTGATGGGGAACTAACACAATCCCTATTCCTAATCTCTGCAGCTTCTACTATTTCTGTGGTCAGCTGGTCAGGGTGTCTGGCCAACGATTGAATGCAATTAAGCAGAGGCTTGCATCTGCAGCGTGCGCAATGTCCGGCAAGGTGGCCTGATAGGGCTAGATTTTCAACGTTCCTGTGCTCACGTAATCGCTCATTGATGCATCTACTTGTCTGTCGCACAACTCTTTGCCACAGTCCAACGGGATGCAGTAAACCACCCCTTCAACACAAGAAACAAATGGTTTTCGGTGGGTCTTGTTGCACCTATGTGGCTTGCATGTATCCGCGTTTACCCTTCTGCATAAATAGACAGCTTCGAAGGAGCAGAAAAACTGATATCTACGCTGACACAGTTCCCAATCTTTTTCAGATTGTCACTAGTCTCATGTAGGTAGGGCAATATGATTACAGTCGAACCCGGCTATATCGAACTCGCAAGAAAACGCCCATCAGTTCGATATAGAGCATAATTCGATATAAGCCTGGTCAATAATTGGATGTCATAAAAGCACATACCATTTATAAAATCACTTTATTGATGGAATTAGCTTAGTTTCGCATGAAATACAGTCGAACCCCGCTAGTCGAACAATTTATGGTCGCGGTATAGTTACAGTGAGTATATATAGAAAAAATTACGCTTACATCTAACAAAAATAGCAGCGACTCTCGATGTATTGAACGTCAAGCGGTGGGAAAATGCCCCCAGAAGTTTGCTTTCCCTTGCAGTAGCGGGGAAACCCGGCGGCGGCGCTCCATCTAACCGCTCTCCCTACTGTGACCGCGCTACCTCTGGCGAGCCGTCGACACCCCCCTGCAATAAAATTTTCCTGGCCCACCCGCAGCGCTTGCTCAGACAGCCAATCAGAGGCTCTTGTGCCCTCGTCGTGCAAGATGGCGAAAGTGCGAATTGTGTCATTGCTTTTCTGGTTCATTGTGTTTGCGCCTTGTCCCGCAGTGTTGCCGTGATGAAGCGGCAAAATTTGCCTTTCGTCGTGAAGCTCGAAATCGTAAATTGGGTCGAACGTGATGAGAAGTCGGATATCCCCGCAGCGTGCAAGGTTCCGAGTAGCACCCTCAGCACGATTGGGGGTAAAGAGGCCAAACCCGCGACCTGGTGCTCATGGCGCCCGATGCGTACGCATGGCCAGGTACAAGTGGTTCTTCACTTGTACTGGGTTTCCCCACCACCACAAGGGAAAGCCAGCTTCTGGGGCCATTTTTCCGCCGCTTGACGTTCGATATATCAGGAGTCGCTGCTATTTTTGTTCGATGTAAGTGGAATTTTTTCTATATATGCTCATTGTAACTGTACCTTGTCCTGAAATTGTTCGATATATAGCATAATTCTACATAAACGGGTTTGATACAGTCGGGTCGGACTGTATTTTCTTTTTTACTTGTGTCACCTGGTCAGTGGCATTGCGAATTTCGTTCTTTTTTTATTATGCTACCTGCCACGGTGGTCAATATATGCAACGGGTAACCTGCATCTAGCAGATATGAGACTTTGTACTGAAAACTTTTCTGAACCAAGTGCAGGCTGGACTTCAAAGGGGTGTTTTTGAAGCACAAATTGATAATACCTCACTTCACTAGCTTTGAATGAGGTGAGTATGCGAGTACGAGCTTTTTTGCCTCTAGGCTCGTAAAACCAACAAGAGGCAAAAACCCATCCTTGCATACTCATCAGCTCATTCAAAGCTAGTGAAGTGAGGTACTGTCAACTTGTTCTTCAAAAGCGCCCTTTTGAAGTCCAGCCCACGCTTGGTTAGGAAAAGTTTTCAGTACATAGTCTCACATCTGTAAGATGCAGGTTACCGTTGCATGTATTGACCACCGTGGCAGGCAGCATTCTAAAGAACGAAATTTGCAATGCCACTGACCAGGTGACAGAAGTAAAAGAGAAAGTAATCATCTTGCCCCTTCCTACATGAGACTAGTGACAATCTGAAAAAGATTGGGAACTGTGTCAGCGTAGATATCAGTTTTTCTGCTCCTTCGAAGCTGTCTGTTTATGCAGAAGGGTAAACGCGGATACATGCAAGCCACATAGGTGCAACAAGACCCACCGAAAACCATTTGTTTCTTGTGTTGAAGGGGTGGTTTACTGCATCCCGTTGGACTGTGGCAAAGAGTTGTGCGACAGACAAGTAGATGCATCAATGAGCGATTACGTGAGTACAGGAACGTTGAAAATCTAGCCCTATTAGGCCACCTTGCCGGACATTGCGCACGCTGCAGATGCAAGCCTCTGCTTAATTGCATTCGATCGCTGGCCAGACACCCTGACCAGCTCACCAGAAAAATAGTAAAGCTGCAGAGATTAGGAATAGGGATTGTGTTAGTTGCCCATCAGTCTCCTAATGGGAGAAAGAAATGTTTTTCTCGCATTAGCTGCCTGTGTGTCTTCATCTTGCTGGGTTGATTTGTTTGTGTCTTCCTTCTCCCTTCCTTTTTTGTGCAGTGATATATATATATCTGCTATTGTGCAATGAACGCTGAGTTGATAGCACTGTGTCCTGTTTTTTTTATTTCGTCCATGTGTTTCTGCACTACTGTGTAGATAATGTCATACCAACTAGTCCACCTGTCTGTCCTGACAGCACCTTTTTCATAATAGCCTTCATTTCTATAAAATGCATAGTGTCATGCCATTCGAAAATTTCAAGTTTTCAAACACAGCAGGTAAAGGTAATGTAAACTCAAAGTTACAAAATACAAAAGTTTACAGCTCCATCACACTTTCTACACTCTTTACAGACTTCTACATTGCCAGACAATTGGAAAGTGGTTATGGTGGTTCCGCTACATAAATCTGGCAATGCGCATCATCCTCTCAACTTAAGGCCAATATCTTTAAACAGGACAGCCTGCAAACTTCTCAAACGCATTTATTGAAACCTGCTACATTTATTATTTCCTTCTTCCTTGCTCGGATTTATTGGCAGCATTTGCAGTGAGCAGAAATTTTGTTTTGATTCTGTGGAAGCCATGTAATGTCACAAACATTGTTGCCTAGAATGAAAAGCAACTCCACCACAGCTCACACCCTAGCACCAAATCTGCGGGATACATTGCGATGGACGATTAGTCACCAGCTGGCTTATACTGGCGATAATGTAACTGCCTTCCTTGTGGCTGGGAATAGCATGCCTACTGAGGTGAAGACATGCATGCTTGTTGATGACTACAAAACTATATCTACACACAAAGTTAACAAGGTTGAGCACAATTAATACAAGCAATAATTTACGCCAAGACGATTCTATCGCAATGGCAAAATAAGTGTGGCAAGCAGACTCTGAGTGTCGAAAAATAACCTGTGCATTTCTAGCAAGCAGCATCACGTTAAAATGTAATTCACCTTTACTTGGATAAACACTGGACATCTTTTTACAACATCCATTATTCTTCAAAAATTGCCTGTTGGAAATACCACAAGTCTAGCTCTTCAATTGGATTACAGACAATGCTGGGCATGTTTTCGAAAGAACAGGCACAGTTCTAAATACAATGCAGGAGGGGGCCTTCATCCCTTCGTGATTTATGTTGTGCTCTTGATGGTGGCCACTTAGTTCACTTCAGAGAGAACTGCAGCACTTTTACAGCAATGTTACCTCAACATTTAAAAAAAGTGCGCACTTACCAAGGCAGTCCTGAGCTTGCTGAACCTGTGCTTTTGTTTTCCGCAGCTCAGTTTCCAGCCGCTCTACAGTGGCCTGCAGTTCTAGTATGACCTTGGCCTGGTATCCTGAAAGTGTAGAGTGTGTAAAAAACCAGTGGCATGAAATGCAAACAGCACTTTCTGGCTTCAGGCACTATCATAAAATTCTAAGCAAGTGCTCCCTCCCTTTACTTTCGAGCGATTTGAAATGGTCACTAACATCCGAGCAAGCACTCCTCCCTTTCTTCAGCCAGTCCACCACT
Organism: Dermacentor variabilis; assembly: GCF_050947875.1. Lineage (NCBI taxonomy): Eukaryota > Metazoa > Arthropoda > Arachnida > Ixodida > Ixodidae > Dermacentor > Dermacentor variabilis. Next base: position 765,432 of record NW_027460456.1, on the reverse strand, counting down.
TCATGCATTTTCGCTGGACTGCTTAGCTGCAGTTTTTTTTGTGAACTTTTTACGAAATTGCATATTAAATTACATAAAATGACGCAATTTACTAACAAACAAATTTATTGTTTAGCTGCATTTCTGCCGAGGCCCGATAGTTCACAATAGCCAAGTATCTGTGTAGCCATAGCCTTCATCTGTCGCCATTTTGGTCAAACGGGCGAAGTTTTCAAATGCAAATGAAGCGCGAGACACATGGTGCGATTTTTCATGCAATCCGTTGAACGATGGGTTGGAGTCCGACTTGCAGCATGTGACAATATCGGACACGTGACACGCATGAGCGAGCGGAGCATAGCTCTGTGCAAAACCAGCGCCCCTGCATGGACGCTTTGAACGACTTCGCAAATAAAGTGAAAATAAATGTGTCTGCACAGCTTTCTCATCTTAAACAAAAGATGTCAATATAAACGTGACTTGTGAAAGCCACATCTGCAGTGTCGAATCCGTCCTCAGCTGCCAATGACAAACAGCCGGCAGGTCTAACTCACTGGGCCGTCGAATTGGAGACCTGTGGCGCTTGTGACAGGACTGCATGCAACTTGTAATAAAGCGCCATGTTGGTGAGCCCGTGTGCACAATCATGCTGCTCACACTGTTCGTATCTGAATTTTACTGTCTTGTCCCCTGCACGCTATTCATTGCTACTTAAATTGCAATACACTTGATTTCGTCGATGCCTATGGAAGCGAACCAGCAAGCCAGGCTAGCCTGCGATCGCTGGGAGAAGACAGTATAGGCCTAGCCCACTAGATCTGGGACTGACAGCTCTTCAATTTCAGTCCGCGATCAAGCAAGGCCACAACGCCCCCTAACACAAACTTTCTTGGGATATCTTTCCCAGGGGGAGGTGGGGGCACTTGCTCGGAATTTTACGTAGGTAAAATGTATTCACCATGAACCACATTTTGAAATCTGTCAGCGTGCCAAAAATTTTAAATAAGGGCTTGCTTAGAACTTGGCTTTGGTTTCTCTCATCACTATACATCACACAATAAAGAGCAGGTGTTCCAATGAATACATAATTTCTTTGCATTGAATAAGCTATAGTTTGTTTCACAGCCATTCAAACAGCAGCACATACAGAAGCGCCAGAGAGAGCAATGAATGTTAAGCAAAGCCAGAACTTCCGCAGTCCCTCAGTTATCCACCATTACAAATCATATGGGCCACTTAGTATGTGCCGCTCTTCAATGAAAAAAAGTCAGTTAAAATTTCACCGCTCTGTGCAGAATAAAACAATTTTGTCTGAATGTATATTGCCACCCGCGCCATGCAAGACATTTGTTGCAGCGACACTAAATGCCCACTCGCCTCATCCGCGACACTTTTCGGAGGCGGCAATATGGTGCGGCGATACACTGCTTCAATTGTAATCACATCAACATTGAAATTCATCGCAAAGGTGACACAGACATCTTTAGTTGTGCCACAATTTTCATGTACATAAATACCCAAGAAAGCGGTAGATTGGGTGGCAGCCAGCGTAGCGCAATTAGTGGAGCAGTGCACCAAACATGAAAAGGTTGCGAGTTAGGTCCCCAGCAGCAGCAAGAAGCAATCTTTCCTCCATTTCAATAATCTGAAATACCATCATTAAACAAATGAAAATGAACAGTTCATTTTCCCTATGCTTCTCTTGGCATCGGTGTCCCTTCTACTTCCTAAGTTTACTGAGCCCATCTATCCTAAATTCTTCTCTGGTTTTTTAGAGCGCAGCTCTTTGGCGTCCGTTCCTGGGTTTCGCGTCGTCGTCGGCCTCGTAACCAGCTCCGCCCTCCTTTCATCCCCCAGCGCTAGCAGCGACCGACTGATACCGCTGGATGCCGCTGACGCCGCTAGAGAGTCAAGATAACGTGACTGCATAGAACACCGTCGCCGCCATGCAGAAAGAGGAGGAAAGGGTCCCCCCCCCTGTTCTTGTGTGGCGGATAGGGTGCTCTTCAGTTGCCGACGCGCCGGTTATTTCACGTAGGCCCCGGCACGTCGACGAATACGTGACCACCTTCCCACGGCTAGACCTGGTTCTTAGCGCTGCGGAAGCGAGGGTATCATATTGTTTGTGTCGGCATCGGCGGCGTTGTCCCTGAAACCAACTCCGCAGCTGGGGTTGACTCACTATCGACGTCAGCGGCATCAGTCAGTCGCTGCTATCTCCTCCCTCCTCCCTTTATCGTGTTGTCCGCTTGCTGCGCGCGCTTCTGCCCCCATCGTTTGCCGCTGGGTGTACACGCCGCCCCCCTCCCCCCTCTTCCTGCGAGTCTCCGGTTGTCAAAGCGCCGGCTCGAACTTAATTCCTTTCTTCGCTCCTCCTCCAATGCAACCCCTGTACGGTGGCAATCAGAGAGCCAGATCGGTGGCGGCGGATCTGTATATGTGCACCGCCCGAGCCGAAATTGCCGCTGCCGTTCGCCCTGTGCGGTGGCAATGAGAGAGCCAGATCGGTGGCGGCTTGACGTAAAGACAAACAGCAATTTCCTAACACTTATGCGGGAGAACATCCCGTTCCTCTCGCTCGTAACGCGTCCCACGGCTGTGACAACCTCGCGAGGCACTTGTATAGATCTCGTCTTTGAGAATCAAGCATTGGTGTACCAAGTCGAACATATATCAGTCTATTTCTCCGACCACAAAGCTTCCTTCATGACTGTCAAGAACTGTTAGTGGAGTCTTTGTTAAAGGAATACGTGTGAATAATAAAAAAAAAATTCTGTGATAGCGCATACATGTGTTGCTCGATTTCTTTGCCTCAATCTATCGAAAAGGTGAAACAGCTTATTTGCTGCGCTCAAATTTCGCATTAGGAAGTAACGTAATCGTCGGTAATTTTTTTTAAATAATAGGTTACATGCTTGGACAGGGTTATTATTAACTTGTTATCATAAAACTGTAGATGCCATAATGTAATAAAATGAAGCCAGCCAACTCTTACGACATATACATGCGCTAGTAATGAGATGTGAATGTGTTTGAATGGCTGCAAAGTGCTCGTATATCTTTTGCAATTTCTCACTGCAAAAACATCCAGAGCAGGCAAAAAGTAAAACTAATGCAGAGAAGTAATACACACACTCACTAACTATGATATACAGCAAAGACTATAGTATGCCGCATTGAATCAGGCAGCACCCTCTTTCCTTCAGTCGACACTCTGTCAACTAGTCTTCTGCACTAAACAATGTGCAGTAGCAGGAAAAGTTGAAATGCTTTGCTCGCTAACATAGAGCTGTTCTAATTTAGCAATGCATCTCATAGCCTCCAATGCACAGTACAGAGCTAGTGTGATGAAGATGGACCTTAATGTGTTTCGCCACACATTTCTTGGAGATATTTCTTAAAAGTAGTGCTCGTCTGAATTTCTACCACTTGCATATTTGGGCTCTGCCCTGGTTTATTTTGACAAGAACAGCATGCCTTAACATTTGCAAGCAAAACAGGTTTTAGTAGCCCACAGCCATTTACTTGCCAATCAATCTGCAATGGAAGTTCCAGACATCCACTACACTTAAGGCCAACAAAGCTCATCAGTCTGTATTGGATCCTGCATTTCTCATTAATAAACAACAGCTGTTGCTAAACAGACTGTGCGTACACAAGGACCACTGTACAGGCATAAGAAAAATGCCGTGCTAGTCAAGTGCAGCAGGTATCAAATCCATGCAGTAAGAGCCACTTGCAAAAATATTCTATAAAAAAACAAGAAGTAATTCTTGTGTTCTAACAGTACCTGTGGCTCTTGAGCTGCAGTTAAAGGGCCACCAAAGAGTAACAATGAATCAGTTGCACTCGTAAGGCATTCTTTAAAACTTAAATTTGACAAATCTTGCAGTCATGGGTTGGCTATTAGAAGCTGAAATACCGGTCAAAGTTTCAATTTTTGAATGTCATGCTGAACACCGTACCTGTAAATTAGTGTGACGCCACAAATTTCAAAGCATCTCTTTGTATTTAGACCGTACTGGCTTAGCGAAAATTTCTAAAACATGATATGTTTAATCTTTTATCTCCTTTAGAGCACTATGTTGCCTTACTTTCACCGACAAACAATTAACTAGGCCGTCAACATCGATGACGTAATGACAAGCTTCAAGGTGGCGTGGCCATTCGTGTTTCCTCTTAAGGCAATATCTGGCTTATTACTACTCTTCTCGCAGTAGGAGCGGCACTTTTTTTTATATCGCAGAAATATGCCATGTTCCCTTTTAACGTGCTTTCTGGCTTACCGCTCTATTCACAGTTGGAGAGTCATTTTCTGGTATAGTAGAAAGCTAATTTGCTAATGCAAGTGATATTTTTTTCTTTACTCTCTTTAAAGAACACAGCAGTAATTAGATGACACAAAGGTTCAAGCATGGCGAGAAACTTGAAAGTCTTAGTTGGAAAGTTACAGACAGCGGCCCTTCATTTAAAAATAAATTTTTCAGAGGATTAAGTGGAATGCGGTAGACCACTAGTATGAGCCTAAGCCGCAACGGCTACCTGTTTAATGCTCTAGTAAATCTGTGCCAGCTGCTGTTTGATCTGTGACTGCTCTTTTCACTCTTACAACCATGGCTCTAATGCTGCAACTGCTGTTCCTTGATAGCAACAGATAACAGGTGGTGTCTGTAGCACATACGTTACAGGAATAACAGTTCATAGGATTTGGAGTTCTTTTTTTAAAAAACTATGTTTACCCTGTCCTCGCTCTCACTTTCCTGGGTCGAAGCGGAACCATGTGCTGCCGCGCGGTTGTTCCGCTTCTTTTCCATGGAGGCAAGGCTCCCTGCAAGCAAAATGAACATCAAATAAAACAACTTTCCACATAACTCAATGCCCGAGGAGTGGAAGAAGCATTTTACGAAGCACATGGTTCAGTTTCAAGTATCTACTAGCAATGATGTAGCAACTGCATGACATTTCTGTAGTACAGCCGAATTGGAGTGTAGGCATATTAATCAAATACTGCAAATAGAACAGCACCTTGAAGTTGTCAGCTGCACGCATGCTACCTTAGTATTTGTTTACTTTCACTTAGGCCTGCCTCGCACCGGAACACACAATAATTATGGGTGGTTCTATTAACAAAACAGGGGTAAGTGTGTTGCTGTTTGGTATATTTTTTTTCTCATCAAGAAGTGGCACACAGCAGCACCATCAATTTCAGTTTTCTGTAAGCTGGAAGTTCTCATTCATTATAATGTGGTACTATTACAGATGAGAGTCATGGCCGTCAGCAATGTATGTAGGGAAGTACGTCCACTGTGAACACATGTGGTTACTGCGATGTGGTACCACTGCGATGAATGAGGTACAACTGTAAACATAATGGTCCAATGAGGGGAATCTCATTATGCTGCTGCATTGCAGTTGCTTTGGAATGTTTTTTTTTCCGAAACTGAAAAATACCCACCCAATAACCCCTAAAAAAATGAAACATGTTGCGAATTCCACTACCATATTCCTGGAAGCACTCAAATTCAAGCTCATACCTCAACGGTGTAATTATATGAGCTGTAGATATTCAAAGTAAGACAATGTGCTTGGTCTAGCACTTTGCTTTTGGGAGCAAGACTTCGTAAGCAAGCTTCATAAGCCAGTCTATATCAGGTAGCTCACAAAAGAATGACAGGTGGACATCAAGGAATGCATAACTGCTCCAACTGATGATATTGTGAGCATTTAATAGACGATAGTGTGAGTATTAAATTGTTCGCGGACGACTGGTTACTTTACAAAGAGATTAAAGATGCCAATGATCAAGTGATCCTGAGTAAAAGTCTTACTGCGATTTCTGACTGGTGCGACACCTGGGAAATGAAACTTAATAAAGAAAAAAAGTTTTTATGCGCATTACCAACAAAAAACACCCTCTAGCATATCAATACACTATTAATCAATCCACGGTCTCTGAAACAGACTCCTTTAAATATTTGGGTGTAACCATCAACAATCGTCTAACCTGGTCGCAACACATTGATATTGTTTGTGCGTCTGCTCGACGTAAACTCGGCCTACCGAGACACAAGCTGAAACATTCTCCTCCATCCGTGAAACAATTGGCTTTCAACACACTCGTAAGGTCGCGATTAGGATATGCTTTCGTCGTCTGGGACCCATTCACGAAACAAAATATTAAAAAACTGGATAACATAAACACGCGTGCCGTCCGCTACATATATAATTGTTATGGACCTTATGGTGCCCCCTCTCAATTGATTAATGAAAATAATATTGCCACCCTAGAATCCCAAAGAAAGGTAGCACGCCTAACATTGCTTTTCCGCCTTTGGAAAAGGGAAATACAACTTGGTCATTCACCCTGTCTCCAGCCGCTACCAGCTAGAGCTACCACAAATTATCACTCCGACAAGATAACCCCTATTTTCGCGAGTACAAATTGCTTTAAATATTCCTTCTTTCCTAGAACAATAAATGATTGGAACTCTCTGCCAGCCGATGTATTCCTGTCCAATAACATATTACATGCCATTGAAAAACTGCACTTCAAACGTGTGACTGCGTGAGTACTTTCATGCGTGTTAGCATGACAAAAAACTGTGTAAACTGGTACTGTAAATATTTCTCTCCTTTCAATTCAATCCCTTGCACTGTATGCTTGTTGAATGTTTTTTATGTATTTATATCATCCTTCAATGTACCTCATATGATTCAATGGATTTCATGTTTCATATGCACTTCTTTTCTTTGAACGTATTTAATTGCATTACTGTATGAACGAATTCCCTCCTGCCTGGGTCACAAGTTGGCCTGCAGTGTTCTGCAAATAAATTTTAAAAAATATTGTGCTTGCGGCTGAACTGCCGTTGCTGCACTTCAAGCTAAATCATACATAGATTGCATATAACTTACGCTGCAAACTACAAATAATTGTCCTTCTACAACAATGAAAAGACAGCTTTCTTGAGGTATAACTAAATCGCTATGGCAGCGCGGACTGTCTAAGAGAGATATTTGGTACAGCCTGTGACAACGGGCAGCATGTGGCCACCCTATGCAGACACGTCTCGTGCCTGGAGGCGCGTTCTTACGAAAATATATTTCATGTCGCAGATGCAAACAGATCACACGTGCACCTTCATGGTGGCCACTAACTGCACCGATATTTTTACTAGTCTTTCGCCACCGTGGCCGCAACAAGGCGGGCTCTAAAGTTTGCCCTAAAACCAACGTACTGCCTGCACCACAGCGAAATGCATTCATGCACGCTGAAACACGAAAAAAAATCTCGACAAAGAATGCGGCCACTGCAGGATTAGTGCCTTTTTGACATATATAGCCTACGTCTTGCTCGCTTTAGCAGTTGCAGTACTTACCGACGGCCAAGATTTTGGCTGGTGCTGCCGGCTTTGTCGGATCCCACTTCACATGGACGAAATCGCCCTGGAGCCGCTTCAAGGTGCTGGTTGGGTCGCGCATCAGCTCCAGTCCTATACTAGCGTCCGAAATAGACGTTATGGGATACACGTCCCACTTCTCTTCCTCTTGCCACAAGACTAGAATGCGCTTCATGACTGTACAACACATTGACTAGAATGGAACTGCGGTGAAATGTATGTACTCCAACTGCAGTCCCCACTCGAACGCACCAAAGCAAATATGGCGCTTTCGAAACACTCCAATCGGATTGGATTGGATCGGATTTATTATAACATTGAACACTTCTGCTAAATATGGCTAAACTACGGTAACGTCACTTTTCTTCTAATGGCAATACTATTCGCAAAACAACGCTTGAAAGGGCCCATTAATTGCAGATATAATATTATGTTGAGAATAAAATATTGGAAACTGCCCGAATTCAACATGGTTTTCCGACTATTGGTGGGTAATCGTGGCACTGGCTTGGTTAAACCACGGTGGTTATTACGCTAGGCTTCGCCGTAAGCCAGCATAAGCCTAAGCCAGCAAAGGGGGACAAAGCTGACATAAATATAACTACCGGCCTATAACAGTGACGTCAGTGGTTTACAGGGTGGTTATGCAGATTATAAAGGACAGACTGCAGGCATGGGTAGAGAACGAGGGGATATTTGGAGAGCTACAAAATGGGTTTCGGAAGCATAAGAGGCTAGAAGACAATATGTTCTCACTAACACAGTGCATTGAAATAGCTGAAAAGGAACACAGAGCCCTATGGCTGGCTTTTTGGGATATCAAGGGAGCCTGTTACAGTGTACTTCAAGAGGGCTTGTGGGGCATTCTGGAAACTTTAGGAGTGCAAGATGGAGTAACCAATTTCTTAAAAGATATCTATAAATGTAACCGGGTGATTATACAATGGGTAAAGCAGGTTTTGGAGCCTGTAATGATTCGGCGGGGGCTTTGTGTTTATGTTTATGCTGTACCTACATGGTTTAGAGGCCAAAATACAGCAAAGCGGACTCGCCTTCAACCTATCAATTTTCAAACAAGGAAAATTGATTGAACAGTCATTACCAGGACTGAAGTACGCGGATGATATTGTATTAATGGATGACAATGCAGAAGATCTACAGGGATTGATGGACATGTGTGGTACAGGAGACAGGTTAGGCTTGAAGTTTAGCAAAGAAAAATCAGCAGTCATGATTTTTAATGATAGCATTTGCGACGAGCTTAAGATACAGGAGGCCACGCTGGAGATAGTCTATAAATACAAGTACCTTGGGATGTGGATAAATAATGGCATTGAGTATCTGACACACTCGAAGAACAGTTTACACCCTTTCGCTTGCCCCTTCTGCCACACAAAAATAATCGTCATCTGCCTTGATGCGTTTCCTTTCTTTACCGCTGCGAGCCCAGAACTTTCCAGTAACGAATGGCACACGCGTTATCAGCATAGAACAGTTTACACCCTTTGGAGTGCCCCTTCTGATAACACGCGTGCCGTTCGTCACTGGAAAGTTCCGGGCTTGCAGCGATAAAGAAAGCAAACGCACCAAGGCAGATTACGATTATTTTTGTGTGGCAGAAGGGGCAAGCCAAAGGGTGTAAACTGTTCTTAGAGTGCAGAGTACGAAAAATATCTAACGACTAAAGGTAACTGAAGTACAGCGATTATGAAGAGTAGGGCACTGTGAAACTACAATAGGTACGAGGTAGTACGAGGGATATGGAAGGGGGTAATGATTCCAGGCCTGACTTTTGCCAATGCAGTTCTATGTATGAGAGCACGAGACCCGGCAGCAGTTGGAAACTAGGCAACGTGGTGTGGGTATGCTCGCTTTGGGAGCACATGGCAAGACACCAAATCTTGGGATGTAGGGGGATCTGGGATGGTCTTTCGAGGACAGAGAGGCTAGTAGCAAGGTAGCATTTGAGGAGCGATTGAGAAAAATGGGGAAAATGCGGTGGGCTAGGAAGGTTTTCAGTTACTTATACACGAGGAATGTTGACACAAGGTAGAGGAAGCGAACTAGAAAATTGACAAGCAAATACTTGGGCAGCAGTTGGGGGACAGGTAGGGAATCATTCGTCAAGAAAGAAGGTTAAGGAGACAGAGAGGGGTATGTGGAAAACAGAGATGCAAACCAAATCAGCTTTAGAGACATACAGGACGTTTAAGCAAGAAATAGCCAAAGCAAATATTTACGATAACTCTAAGGGAAGCTCATTGTTCTTTGAAGCTAGGACAGGTGTACTGCGGACTAAAACGTACCGAGCCAGATACCAGGAGATAGATTTGTTGTGCGGGGCACTTCACCCTGCAGTTGAATGTAACGGGGAACTATTCAATGCTTTGGGTTTTAAAGACAGTGAAAGTAAAATAGACTTTGAAAAGGTACAAATAACTAAACGGAGGCTATCTGATTGGTGGATAATATCAACGCAAAAGTAAAGGAGTAAATAAATAGGTATGCTTGCTTATGGTACCATTCATATAGTACCAATCATCATACAGTACCATTCAAGGCTAGGTGGCGCGCCGCCGCCCAATTTAAAGGGTTGAGCCTCAATCATCCGTCCACCCATCCATCCAGCCAGATTACAGCCGCGCCATGCATGGCCTTGTGTCAGTCCGCATTGTTAGCGTTGTCTTGGTGTGTATTGGCGTTATCACCTCCAGAAATACCGCGCAGAAAAAGATATAAGAAATATCTTTACGATTGCGCTTGCGAGGTCCCAGTCCGAACCAAATGTAGGAGGAAAACTTTGGACAATGCAAGCGGTGCTGGCAGTGGTACGTCCGCTTCGGAAAGCGACGAGGACTCTCGAAGTGCCCACGAACGGCGTTCAGAAAATACGTGCTGCGATCGAGATTCGTCGCCACCAAGCAGCCCACTTGCCGATTCGAACTGTCACAATGAAAGCTTCAGTTACGTTGGCGAAAATCCTTTTGTGTCCTCAAGCGACGGGAACCAAAATTCTGCTGACACGTACCGGCACGACTGCTCGTCGACAGATGACGAAGAAAGCACCAAGGGAATCGAGGACGCCGAACAGACGAGAAGTGAGCTTCTTTCGAGAAGTGATTTCCTTCGTTGACCTTCCAACTTCTGCAAAGCTTTCATTTCACGAAACGTTTGTGAATTCCCTTTCCAGCAGTAGTAAGATACTTTGCTCTGAATGACAAATTTTGTCTAACTCTTGTAGGTCTGTGTCAATTTGGAGAGTCCATACAGCATTTGTGTAGTAGCGTTTTTGTTACTGTAATACCTCTATCACATGAGAACATTGGAACAAGAATGAATGTGGTTGGACGACTATTGCAGTGGGCATATATATCTATGGTTTGTCATGTTCAGTAGACTGTTGAACTTCTTATACTGTTGTCAGCTGTGTACTGCTCAAAGAGTCGCAAGTGCAGCAACATTGAAAGTGCTTATGTTGAAAAAGGTAGTTCTGCGAGCACTTCGTTGCTCAAAGAAAAATATGCTTTCGACTTGAACGATCCTCATAAGTCTAGCTAAACAAAGTACAATGTGTAGTTCTTTAGTTGATTGTTTATAGGCAGTTTGCCGTAGCATCATACCAGCTGTCATGTTTAGATATCCCTTGAGCATGGTATGGCTGCAGCGTTATTTAGTGCAATTTATTTGTGCAACTGTAGTGAAAACTGTCAGAAATGTGCCATAACGATGATCACGTCATTGGACATCAACAATCTGTCGCACATTTGCTCAGTAATTACTATTGATAGTGTTGCCATTAATTTTACAAATATTGAAAAGCTAGTTGATGATGTAAACATACTGCTCCTGTACTTTCTCTGCCCAGGATGTCCTGCTGTACCCTGAATCAAAGCTGTCACGGGGGCAATCTCTGATAATGATAATGGCGCACAGCCTGCGGCACCATTCATCTAAGGAAGCCACAGAAAGCCTCTTGAAGGTCATTGATGCCCACATGCCTCAAGGTGTTCCATTCCCAAAAACAAAGCACCTATTTTTTAAAAACTTCTCGGCATTTGATTGTCAACGTAGCACACATATCTATTGCACTGACTGTGGTGAATACCTTGCACAACTGCCTTGTGCAAGTGTGAATGTAACGTGTCCTCAGTGTACGTTAGTGCACAGCATCTCTGCACTTTTAGACGTAGGTTCCTTTTTTCTTACTCTCGACCTTGATGCCCAAGTCAAGGACATACTTTTAAGCGGCAAGTTATTGCAGAACCGAAGAGGTGCATCTCATAATGTCAAGGACATCACTGAGGGCACAGCCTATAACACTTTGCCTATAACCGACAAAGACATATCATTAACATGGAACACAGATGGTGTGCCATTGTTCCAGTCATCTGGACATAGTGTATGGCCCCTGCTGTTGCAGGTGAATGAGCTACCCTTCAAAGAAAGAGTGCGCAAGCTTTTGCTTTTTGGCTTGTGGTTTGGAAACGGCAAGCCACACATGAATGCCTTTCTTAAGCCAATTGTGGAAACAATGAACCGCCTCTCCTCTGAGGGCATCTCCTGGACAAGCGAGTCTGGAATGACAGAAACATGTCGTGTTTATCCGGGCCCTTGCACTCTTGACACTGTGGCGCGCTGCATGGTCATGAATATGACACAGTTTAATGGGTCTCATGGCTGTGCGTGGTGCGAGCAAAGCGGTCAGGTTGTCCAAAGAGGACGAGGCCATGCTCGCATTTACCCAATTCAAGAGCCTGCACCAAAGCAGAGGACGCAAAAGAGCTTTGCTAGGCATATTGATGAGGCACACAGGAGCGGGGAGCCGTCTTGTGGCATCAAAGGTGCGAATGTATTGTTTTTCATGGCATTCATACAGTTTCCAAGCACATTTGTTGTAGATTATATGCATGCTGTCTGCAATGGATTTGTTCGCACCACAGCCTTTATGTGGTTCAGCCACAAGAGGCAGAACGAATTTAGTCTTGGATCGCGCCTACAAGAGATCAGTGCCAGGTTGAGCCAACTGACTCCAGTGTGGGAGACAACAAGACTGCCGCGGTCACTCCTGGAAATGAAGTACTGGAAGGCATCTGAGTGGAGAGATTGGCTTCTTTTTTCTCTCCAGTGGTATTGAAGGGTTTTTCGCCCAGCAGATACTATAAGAACTGGATGAAGTTTGTTGCCATCATGCACTTTTGCTTGCAGTCATCCATTCCTATGGATAAAATTATGAAAGTTAAGCGGCTCATGGTGAAGTTTCTGAAGGACTATCAGGAACTCTATGGCCAAGAGAGCATGACCTACAATGCTCATATCCTTGTCCATATGGTGGACCATGTTGATCAGTGGGGGCCACTGTGGGGCTTCTCTGCCTTTCCTTTTGAGTCAATGAATGGGAGGCTTGTCAGCCTGGTAAATGGCACCAGGTATGCCCATATGCAGATTATTAAGAAGTTTGCTATATTAACATCTCTTCAACAAGTTGTGCCTATGAATAATGGATGGAAGAGCGAGTACTTTCAATCTTTTGTCAAGTCCCTACTTAAGGGTTACAGCCTTCGAAATAGTTGTGTGCAAAAGGGCACAGTGGCATTGTATGGAAAGGGAAGCACAGAAGGAGGCCTCATGACCTACAAGAAGGCAACAGTTGGTGCATTTACATACTGTGTGAGCTCAATGGACAAGTCGCGAAGAAACAATTGTTATGTTGTCACAAGTGCTGGCTTGTATGGTCAAGTAATGAATATTATCTCGAATAGTGATGTGAATTCTGGTTCCAAAGTGCATTTCAAAATAAAAAAACTGCGTGTTGTGGACACTTTTCTTTCTTGCATAGGTGGTTGCCAGTCTGTCAATTTCGTGACTGTTTGTGAAACTGATGAACATGTTATGGTTGATGCTTTGGAAGTGCAAAAGTGCATGTTTCTGGGTCACTCAGGTAAAACGATCTTGTCTGGTATTAATGAAGAGTATGTACTAGAGTCTAATTGGATATGGGAATGCATTTGGAAGTGTTTTTAATTTTGTACTGTTTTGCACCTTTGTGCCTTTGTCATCGGCCCTGACATGCTACTCCTAGGGCGTTTATGTTCACAATGGTACAGAATTCCCTTTCATTATTATAGAATTAGCTTTCTTCAGATTATATTACAGTACATATTACAAGTCATATTGACCGTAGCTCCATGGTGCACCGCTTTAGCTTTCCTGTATCACTTGATTGCAGTTTTAAAGTAGCCAGTGGGTGCTTTTATTATTGACACATGACATATTTGTGCATGTCAAGGTCTAAAATGACATCTTACCCTATGCACTGGGCATCTTGTGTAGGCAGTGTTTGTCAATGTTAATATAGCATTTTATGCCCACAAAAATATTAATACTTTGGATAGTTTTCAATAGTAAAAAATTTGCTTTAGTTTCTCCTAGCAAATAATGCAGTTGGCGTTTTAATCAGAACACAATTGTGCATATTACCATAAAGCATTGATCAGAACCAGCTTGAAAAACCCAGTCTCTGTAACCATATTGTGCAATCCACAGCATGCCTGATGGAATGTCACCCGTACCCAAACGCTACTATGCCAACCTCAACTGCCAATCTTAAAACATGCATGTGAAGTGCATGGGTGCCTTTTGTAAGCACGTGGAACAATTCTAGGTAATTCCCTCAATGTACAGAGCAGAAGTGCGTGAAGAGAACAGTGAGGACTGACATTCCCTGGAGATTGTGCCGAAGTGAAATGGTGCCGGGGTTTATGAACCTAAACATAACATAATGTAATATAACAGCAGCTGTTATATTCGATGCCTATGCATAATTCGCTGCTTGGCAATTCACCGAGTTCGTATTCATAAGCACCCTTTCAGATGTGCACCGTGCTCGAAAGCCGCAACAGGAGACCTTAAATCAGACATATACTCACATAATTTCAATAATTTAGCAAAAACTGTTCAGTGTTAGGGTTAACCCCATGAGACCGATTTTCTGCGCAACGGCTTCGAGCGACAAAGCAGGCCGTCGATTGCGAAGATCGCTCGGTTTCGAAAATCTAGAATTCGTCGCTCATCACGCGAAAGTCCTATGATCGACTAGCCAATAGCGCAAAGCCGCAGCTGGATGTACATCACTCAAATACTACCGATTGTCGCACGGAATGAGCAATTTGTATTTTTTATACGAGCAAGGAAAAGAAACCTACTGCAAGACCTTCAGAAATATTTTATGCTGCTTTTTACATTAAACTACATCAACTTAAGATGCTAAAGAATGCGTCACCCTAGTTTCAACACATATTTGCTGCCCTCATACCGGCAACACCTGCGAGACGTCGCTCAAATTCGTCCTTTGCACGGAGCATGATTTGTAGGCGACGAGAGTACGCAACAGCCATCTCCATCGCATCGCTTGTCGCTGTCGAGCTCAAGACCGCTTATATGGGGTTTATACCTTATTCAGCATAAAACATGAATTTCTCGTGCTTTTTCAGTAAGTTCAAGATAACGCGTCCAACTGACTTCTTGCAGCATGCAGCTGAATGCCACTGGCAAAGTTTCTAACTAGCAGTGGCACTGCATGTAACTTCAATGGCCGCAGATTACCCACAGGCGAAAGACTGTGAAGCACGCGGCTTATTTATAACGAAAGCATACTGCCAGTAAGTGAGTGAGTGAATAAAGACTTCGTTTAAGAACAAGGTATTGACGGATGACCTTGTTAGGCAGCCACGAGCCCTAGGGCCCGGGCGGCTTCTTCAGCTCTCTCGATGACCTTGGCTTGCAGGTCAGGGATGGAGCTGAGCAACACGGCCTCCCACTGCTCTGTATTATTTATTTCGTGATTTGTGTAATTTTCGGCTGGGCACGACCGCATAATATAGAATAGATCCGCTTTTTGCTTACATGCTTACATGTATTAGGGTATTGGTCCGAGTAGTAGTAGTGATAGGCTACGGGGTTGGGGTAGGTGTTCGTCTGAAGTCGTCTCCAAGCTACTTCTTGTCGCTTGTTAAGCGATTTGTGCGCTGGCGGGTACACTGCCCTGGCTAACCTGTAGTGCTGAGTTATTTCCTGGTAACTGACCATGCGATCCCTCTCTGATCCTAGCGTGAGCCGTTTGGGTGCTCGGTTGGCGAGTCCTCGAGCGGCGGTGTGGGCGGCATCGTTGCCGGGCAGGGAGGAGTGTGCTGGTGCCCAAATGATCTCAATTGGTCGTGGGTGTTGGTTGGTGTCTAGTATGTGTTTTACGGGAGCCGAGACCCGACCTTTCGCAAAATTGCGTGCTGCTGCTCTGGAATCGCTAATAATGTAATGACAATGTGGGGAGGCTATTGCCAGAGCGATAGCCGCCTCTTCCGTTGTTACGGAGCTTCTGGTGCGAACTGAACCACCAGCGCGTATTTGACCTCAGGAGTCCACCACTGCAAGGGACATACTGTTGCGTTCTATGTATTCTGCTGCGTCGACATAGACTACGTCTTTGAAGGCGTGGAATTTCTGATGGAGGGCTTTGGACCACTCGGCCCTCCTTTCCTTGTGGAATTTGGGGTGCATGTTTTGAGGGAGTGGATGAATTTTGAGATGGCGCCTCTGATCGTGAGGAATGTCTACTTTAATGCTTTGCATCGACTCGTAGTTGATGCCGAGATTCTCGAGAATGTTTCGCCCGGCGGCACTCTGAGCTAGCCTTTCGTATTGAGATATAAGGTGCGCTTCTACAAGTTCATCGAGGGTGTTGTGCACACCTAGGGCTAGCAATTTAACGTTGGCCGTTCTTATAGGTAGCCCAAGAGCCTGTTTATAGGCCCTCCGGATAATTCCCTCTATTTTCTCTCTCTCAGCCGCTTTGAGGCAGAGGTACGGGGTGATGTAGGTGATGCGGCTGAGAACGAAGGCTTGTACCAACCTTATGAGGTTGGCTTCTTTCATGCCAGAGTGTCGGTTGGCAATTCTTGAAATGAGTCGCATCGTCTGCTGAACGCATGCTACCAGTTTATGAATTGTGTTGCCGTTGCGCCCGTGAACTTGCATGAAGAGGCCTAGTACACGGATGGTGGTCACCACCGGGATCATGCCTCCTCTGGCTTGCCCAGTGCTTTCTGGGGGTGGCGCAGTGTCGGATTTGCGGTTTGTAGGGGCTCTGAGTAGGAAGAGTTCTGATTTTTGCGGGGAGCAGGCGAGGCCTTTGTCGGTAACATACTTTTCAACCATGTCTACAGCTTGTTGCAGCGTGGTTTCTATATGTGACACCACCCACAGGGTGATGTCATCGGCATACAGACTGTGGTGTAGATCTGGAATACGATTAAGTTGTTCCAGTAATCGGATCATCGCTAAATTAAAGTGGAAGGGGGATAAGACTGATCCAGTAAATGACGCCTTCTGTTATGTGATTCCTTATTTCAACAGCGTTCCGTACACAGTAGATTGCCAAACTGAATAAATTCAAACACACAAAACGTACGATAAGCGCGCTCCTTATAGGCTTGGAATCATGGGCTGGTGAACAAATCATTATAAGCGTCCTCTCACTTCACGTTTTATTGAACATACCATGATTCTGGGAGTGTTTGGAATTTTCAAAGCTCTTACAGATAGCGGCAAGTGAGAAAATCGTGTGCAGTTATCACGACAACTGGCTTTTTCGATTGACATAGAGAGACACAGCGCGCTCACCTAGCCCGTTGTCAATCGCGTCGGCTAAGTGCCGAGCTGTGCTGAGCACAAATAGTAGCACAAGTAATGGCCAATAGCATGCAGAAGTGGAAATTGCATTTAGGGATGGTACTACAGCACTGTTTTTCTTTTCATTGTTAATCTCTACAGTAATGTGGTATACATTGTGGAAAGAAGATAGTTGCACATTAGTGCTTTGTTGTTATCTTGTAGGAGTCTCTCACTTTTTTTTTTACTTACGCTTTCTATAGCAATCTGACCGCCACACTTTATGGTAGCTTTGTGCTACCACATGCACAAGTGCAAGTGGTTGTCAACCCTGGCTATAAGATAAAATTGAGATTCCTCGAAGTTTAGGCTTCATAGTGGTGAGAAAATGTCTTTCTGGTCTGAGGATTGAAGTCAAAAGCACCATCTTTGTGTTGAGCTGCTTTACAATCGAAGCCAACCGGGTGCCTAGCCAATAGCACCATGTTGCAGTATTGATCAACTGCTTATAGGAAAGCAAAATTGATGATGGTGCTCTGCTAAAATATGCCCGGATGATATGGGAAACACTTTTTGCTAAGCTTGTTCTTATTGCCAAAACAATGCCTCCATTCCTGATAACCACTGCGCATATGCAAACAAAAGTGATACCATTGCACTACGTCTCGGTTGTATGCACAGCATGTCAGGGCAGATAATCTGGTACAGTCATGTGCACGTGAATCTGTACCTGAAACGGAAAAAAAATTTAACAATAAAATGTTTGCTTGCAAAAAGGTGCTGCCTTATATTGCAGATTCTTGTTAAGTTGGACTTACTATAAAACAAATTTTTTTATGCGCAATATTGTTTTTATCTTGAATGTATGATGTGCAAGTTGGCTTGAGGCTTTGTATGCTGCATAACTGTACTTGCCTGTCCATGTGCAAGCTGCTGTGTGGTGATGATTTCTAAAATGGAACCTGATTGGTGTATGTATTCCTTATGGTGCGGCTCTTGCTTTCAGTAGAACTTCTATGCACTTTCACTTGTTCACATGTTTGTGTAAAGCTTTTGACACACCATAGCTAGGTCACTGCATCTTTGAAGGGCTTCAAGGATGGTGGGATGCATAGAAAATGGCATTACTGATCAGCAGCAATATTTCATACTTTTTGTTTGGCCGAAAAGAATAATATGCTGACCTTGATTGCTTTATTTGGTAGCTGGCAAATTTTATTGTTCTCGGTAAGTGTTCCAGAGCCTCTATATTTTGCAAATGATGAAGAGTGCCAGAGGTTTGCCTTTCGCGAGAAAGTATACAATGGTGTGCAGGTACTGCTCCACCATCACATTTCAGTAAATTCCCATGTGAACCTTCTGCAAATTCGGCTACTTATTCCATGCATGCTTGGTCTGGTACAGACCATTGTTTTGTTTGGAGAAGTTTCTTTTTATGGTGCCTCAAATTTTGTACCTTTGTTTCTGTATTTGTACATTGTCACATGATTTGTGATTGAATGCTTAAGTGCATTAGTATACGAGTAGGTGTTGCAACAATGTGGAAAACTAGTACTATATGTTCTTTTGTGATGAATAAATGATACTGCTTGGACTGTGCCATTCCTTAAGCAATAGTTTTCTTCGACAAACATTTGTGAGCACATGTATTCTTTTTTATTTATTTATTTTATTGTACCCTCAAGACCGAAGTATTACAGAGGGGAGTGGGTAAAGAAAACATACACAAGTAAATAAACAAAGCAGCATTAAACAATTCTTTGGTTATCAACACCAGTTTTTCTCTGGGAAAGGAGGGTTGGTTTGCTTTGGTCATGAGACATCAAATTCCTTTCTTGTGGGACATTCATTTTTCGGCACGTGCACATACAGGATCAACATCCTTTAATATTAGCTGATATATGCCTCACAACAAAGGAAAGGTTATCATGGTAGTCATGGTCTTGCTGTAGCATCAGAAATCACCTTTCGGTCAACTTGTGCACGTTATATGCATATATATGTGGAGATCTCTTTACAAGGGACTATTACCTCCAAGGATGTCAAATTATTAACTTGTCCAATTATTTTTTGTACCTTTGGGGCATACAACAGAAAATAGAGGGGCAGTATAATCAAATATACGATCATGAAAGGCAGAATGCATGATGGGATACAACTCCCACAAACAACATTGCACTGCAACTGGTAAGTAAGCTAGTACGGAAAAAACTCTAGTAGCTGAACACACGTGCATGCAAAAAAATGGTACTGCATCTTGGAATAAGTTAGCAAGCGACCTGTAAAAACAGTTTGTGTATGTTTAGGTGACTAACGAGACAGGAGGGTAGCTCCAGCCATGTGGTGCATTTTGCAACAAAACTGCATTTATGTGACAGTGTCGTGACAAGGAATGCGGTGAGATGAAAGGAGTCGATTTGGTCCAATATGAATTGAACATATTTTGGAGTGCATGATAAGTACCTACTTATGGGCTCTCTTCTTTCAGTGTGAGATTTGTTCATTGAAATGGCTTGTATACGGACTATGGACCTAAACAAGTTTAAAGTAGCTTCTTGCTGATTATTTAGTGTTAGTGATAAACTTCTCGTGCCTTTTCTGCTGTTTACGTAATCTTGTGCTATCCTGTGTTGCTGTTATATGGTCATTATGAGCGCTCTGCAGAAAACGCATAAAGGCTGTAATGCTCACTTTTATTACCTGGTGATGAATAATTGTCTGTACTGAAGCAAGTGCAGGCAACCAGCTGATTTATGGTGCCCCAATTACTCTGCTCTGCTAACTCTGAGGAAAAACGCATTGCAATGGCCACTATAACTGTGGCTTTCCATCATCATCATCATCATCATCAGCCTGGTTACGCCCACTGCAGGGCAAAGGCCTCTCCCATACTTCTCCAACAACCCCGGTCATGTACTAATTGTGGCCATGCCGTGCCTGCAAACTTCTTAATCTCATCCGCCCACCTAACTTTCTGCCGCCCCCTGCTACGCTTCCCTTCCCTTGGGATCCAGTCCGTAACCCTTAATGACCATCGGTTATCTTCCCTCCTCATTACATGTCCTGCCCATGCCCATTTCTTTTTCTTGATTTCAACTAAGATGTCATTAACTCGCGTTTGTTCCCTCACCCAATCTGCTCTTTTCTTATCCCTTAACGTTACACCTATCATTCTTCTTTCCATAGCTCGTTGTGTCGTCCTCAATTTGAGTAGAACCCTTTTCGTAAGCCTCCAGGTTTCTGCCCCGTAGGTGAGTACTGGTAAGACACAGCTATTATATACTTTTCTCTTGAGGGATAACGGCAACCTGCTGTTCATGATTTGGGAATGCCTGCCAAACGCACTCCAGCCCATTCTTATTCTTCTGATTATTTCCGTCTCCTGATCCGGATCCGCCGTCACTACCTGCCCTAAGTAGATGTATTCCCTTACGACTTCCAGTGCCTCGCTGCCTATTGTAAATTGCTGTTCTCTCCCGAGACTGTTAAGCATTACTTTAGTTTTCTGCATATTAATTTTTAGACCCACTCTTCTGCTTTGCCTCTCCAGGTCAGTGAGCATGCATTGCAATTGGTCCCCTGAGTTACTAAGCAAGGCAATATCATCAGCGAATCGCAAGTTACTAAGGTATTCTCCATTAACTTTTATCCCCAATTCTTCCCAATCCAGGTCTCTGAATACCTCCTGTAAACACGCTGTGAATAGCATTGGAGATATGGTATCTCCCTGCCTGACGCCTTTCTTTATTGAGATTTTGTTGCTTGCTTTATGGAGGACTACGGTGGCTGTGGAGCCGCTATAGATATCTTCCAGTATTTTTACATATGGCTCATCTACACCCTGATTCCGTAATGCCTCCATGACTGCTGAGGTTTCGACTGAATCAAACGCTTTCTCGTTTGATTCAGTCGAAACCTCAGCAGTCATGGAGGCATTCCATACCACATGTTAAGCTTTAAGCTAGTCAGCCCATGTACACAGTGATACACCTTGCAGTCATGTATGCAATTTCTGATGGTTCCCACGGCAAGTGCTTAGCATGAGTGCTCATGTGTAGCAGTATGCTTGCATAACACAAGGGAGATAGAAGCATGGCTTTTCCATGAAATAATTTCCTTATTGGAGGGGGATGGTTTTGGAGAAATTGATTGTTTGGATCAGAGAGCAAACGAGTATAGACGATATTCTAATAGACATTAAGAGAGAAAAGCGGCGCTGGGCAGGTTATGTGATATGCAGATTAGATAACGGTTGGATCATTAGGGTGACAGAATGGATACCAAGAGAAGGGAAGTGCAGTAGAGGACGGTAGAAGACTAGCTGGTGCGACGAAATTAGGAAATTTACAGGCGCTACATCGCAGGGAGAGGCCTTCATCTTGCAGTGGACATAAAACAGCCTGCTGCTGCTGATGATTATCTTTGCAGGCCCTAGGTTCACTATCCCATAGAGATTCCAACATTATATTGCAGGACATTTGTTCGGTTTATTAAAACAGTATTTCTATAATTGAAGTGGTGCTACCTTGATTAACCTGGAACTAAATAATGCAAATGAATTATTATTTCGCTAACAACTGTTAAGCATTATATATAGTGTTCAAATCATTAAAGGATGAGTACTATAATTAGAACGATAATTAGTATATAATTAGGACATGCATGCACCACTGCAAGATAACTGTGAATTAATGAAAAATCAATCATCGTGATTGTGCTTTAAATTGCCAATTAGCAGGTTTGACTTGATCACATCATTAGTTCGTGCAACAAGGATTTCTTTGCCTTTTGCTTCACAGCAGTAACTATTCTGTCTCGTCGCTTTCTTTTAAACTGCAGGAAGAAATTATCACTAAGACGCTCTGGTATATTCGTAGTCATTATTCTATTCCTGATCTTTCATGTTGAACTGCTTCTTTGTTTTACATATGAATGAGCATGTACACATCAAACAAAAGTAAAAACTGTCAACCAACAATCTTTAAACTTTCTTTAAACCAACTTTTTTCAAACGAAAGTAAGAACAGAGCCTACCAACTTTTCTAAAACTTTCTTGTAACAAACTTTCTTCAAACAAAAGTAAAAACACAGCCTACCAACTTTTTAAAAACTTTCTTTTAACAAACTTTCTTCAAACAAAAGTAAAAACAGAGCCTACTAACTTTTTAAAAACTTTCTTTTAACAAACTTTCTTCAAACGAAAGTAAATACAAAGCCTATCAACTTCCTTTAAACTTTCTTTTTACAAACTTTCTTCAAACGAAAGTAAATACAAAGCCTACCAACTTCCTTTAAACTTTCTTTTAACAAACTTTCTTCAAACGAAAGTCAATACAAAGCCTACCAACTTCCTTTAAACTTTCTTTTAACAAACTTTCTTCAAACGAAAGTCAATACAAATCCTACCAACTTTCTTGTAACAAGCGTTAATAGGAAGTAAAAGTACATAGGATGTTAATAAAGTTGATAGAAAGTTGGAAAGAAGTCTAAAGAAAGTATGTATGCATTTTTGTATGGGTTCAGCCAACGTTAAAACGCAGTCTGAAAGAATGCACGAATAACTCATATATTGGCGAATTTTCTTCACCCCTAGATTTCCAGGTTTTGTGAAATTCAAATGGATATCAAGGCGCAAAAAAATGTGCCACTCAATATATTAAGGAAAAATATGTGCAAGTAATGCTAAAATACGTGCACATTATCGTATTTTTTTCAGAGAAATGGATATTGCTCGTGTGCCATGGCTGGGAGAGTTGGTGTGGAATGACTCTCAATATAAAAACAAAGGGAGAGAGAGAGAGAATTTCTTTGATAGGAAAGAAAGAGAGGTTGACCTGAGCCAGTGCGGTGTAATCTGCTACGCTGCACTGGGGAAGAGGGAGTGAAAGTACTGGTATGGCTGATGATGATGATGATAGGAGAACTGGTGAGGGCGTATGTACATTAGATGGTTGCCCTACTAGAGCCGCTCGTCTAGTTTTGTGTCATGCAGGGACTTCAACGGCGCTGTAGCTTTCCGCATTGAAGTTGTAGTGTCTGGCCGTGGGCCAAGAATAGCGTCCTCGGGCAATCGTTGCCTCCCAAAGCTGGCTGGGGAGCTATCCAACGTCCTTCGCTCCAGCAACCGCATATGTGTTCCAGCGCTTCATGGATCTGGCAGTGTTCGCAATCACGGCAGTTCTACTGGCCACTGAGGTATCGAAAAATAACGGAAGCACATGAGGTATATATATACTTATCCAAATCCATGCGTTCCATCCGCGCTCGCATTCTCGCAGGCTCGTCGTCCTCCAGCCAGGCGGGTGTCAACAGCTTTATGCAAGAGTTGATCGTGAATGCGTCCGACCGCACGTGGCTGCCGAACGACGCGAAAGCATTGCGCAACTGCAGCTTTTCTGTGCGCGACGCCGACCCCGCTTTGCCGTGCTCTTGGTGCGCCTGACGAACGGCTCGCCAGTCGAGAACACGCAGCTTGGACCGGACGATCATCACGGAAACATCAGGTGGCGTGCTCGCATTTCTACAGCATTTGGGCGGCACCAAAGAAGACGCCGCGTTTCAGCAGATAGCTTTATATATAGGCGTAAATACCAGCTAGGTGTTGCAGCGACGTCTCTAGTATCATGAAAATAGGCGGTACCAGAAATAATGAGCTTTCTCGTTCACCAAAGTTAACAGCTGTGGTGGATATCAGTGTTTTTTTATAGCATAATGGCCGCTGGGATAATTTATCAGGTTTTCTTTCTTCGCTCTATTTTCTGTGACTTGTTGTGATACGTATGCAAACGTTTTATATATTTATACTTTATTGCAAATAACTGTTACTGTCACGCCCTGCGAGACCAATATCGAGTCAGGCGACTAGCTTCTCCTTTAGCGTCGCTTCATTGCCAGTACGACTGCACGGCACGAAACAATAGACTTCATTTTCTCTGAAGTAATGAGAGGAAGTCGCGCGTCTATAGATGTCGACTATCTGACCAGGGGCCTCATAACGTAAAACTATTCCAATACGTTTTTATTCCAATCTCCTGATGCCACATTTGCGTAACCGCCGACGCAAGCACCGGGCGGTAACCCGCAGGGTTGTCTGCGCAGACCAATCAAATGCTTTCCTCGTTCATAGGATGTCTGTTTCTCTTTTTATCCCCCTTAACCCTTCCCCCTGCGCAGGGTAGCCAACCGGAACTACCTCTCGTTAACCTCCCTGCCTTTCTCTGCATTATTTTCTCTCTCTCTCTCATAGGAGGTCACTTTTGTTAGCTTGAAATACGAATAACATTGCCTACAGTGATTATCTAATTGGCTGACAAGAGGCGAGTAGCGCGCTCAAGTCGAGAAGGATTCGATAGAGCCGAGCCACTCCAGTGAAAGTCGATGACCGGATGAAGAAGGTGGCGCCGGCGTATGCCACTGGTTCGCTTTCCCTTACTTAGCTTGCGGTGGCTGGTCGAAAATCACGACGGCATGCAAGAGAAGTCTAAGAATGACGCTGAAAAGGATCCTCAGCACAGAAGAGTCGGCAGAATGAGGTCGTAAACGTGCCGAAAGTGCTCGAAAACGTTACACGGCCACGCAAATAAACCCATGCTCTCCGGCAGGTGCGAGTAGCCTGCGCCTGAGTGATCGGCGGTAGCCATCTTTTAATCCTTTCGGAACGGGACAGCATGCAGCTATTTAGAAGAAAATTCAGTTTTGTTCGGCATATTAATGCATTCTTTAATGCGTACCCGTCACTTTGACGCGGTGAGCTTTTGCGGTTCTGTAACGGCGCGTGACAGGCAGGTGAAGTGGGTGGAGCCCGAAAACTTTTCACCAATAGCCGGAGGCTAATGGCGAAATGGCGACGAATCAGAAATAACTATTTTTTTTCGGTCAAATCATGCATAATCAATGCGCACACATCACATCAGATGGGGAGCTATGGCGGTTTTCGTGACGTCGCGTGACAAACAGGTGAAGTGGGGGTGACCCAAAAAGTTTTTGGCCAATCGCGGAGGGCTCATTACAGAATTGGAATAGAAAAGTTCGGAATAGTTTTACGCTATAGCGCCCCTGTCCTGCGCTGTCCTGTGCTACAGCTGCTCGCTTGGCGGTGATGTTCTATGCACTGTTGTGTGGTGCGCAGTCTATAAGCGGACGCGAGTTCCTACACGGGCTCTGCAAACACGTCGCTGATCCTGCGCCGAACGACTATACCGCGACACCTCGCCGGCTCTGAATTCCTGCTCGCTGGCAAACTCCGTCACATGCCGTAGCTCATCGGGGAGTGGGCCTTGCCACGACAAAGTGTTTTCAAGTACTGGGATGCCCTAACCAGTATGGCTGCAAGGACGCACTCCTCGCCTTATAGAACGCCTTGCCAAGTGCCCAAGCAAAGCGCCAGACTCCATGATTGCCGGTATCTCTACTGAGTGAAATGCCTTTTCATAACATATGAAAGCCACATAGAGAAGTTCATTGTACTCCGAAGATTCATCACTCACCTGTTAACGACACGGACTTGATAAATTTCGACTACGAAATTCGAATCGACTACGAATTGGGGACGCCATTTATATGTTTGATAGCACTCGGAATACAGTTGTTCCTTCTGTTAAATAGCAGCAAACCACACTGCATGATGTGAACTGCAGGAAGTCAAAGCCACCTGTCATCGCACCATCATTATCAATATCTTTCACAAATATCCGAAGTCTGTTGCCTAAACGCGACGATATTGCCTCATTTCTTGATGACTGCAGTTCAGATATTCTTGTTCTTACTGAAACATGGCTACACTCTGAAATAACAGATAATGAAATATTTCCACATGATAGCACATATAACATTTTAAGGTGTGATCGGACCGAAAAGAGAGGTGGTGGCGTAATCCTTGGTATCAAAAGAACAGTTACCTCACAAGTTATTAATGTAGTTTCCAGTATTGAGATAGTATGGGCTGAATGTCAAACCTACAGAAACAAGCTACTGATAGGATGCTGTTATCGTCCTCCCGATGCAAACCAGTACTTTCTTGTCGAACTGCGCAATAGTATTTCTAAAGCCCTTGAGCTCTGTCAGGCTGATATCGTCTATGTTTTTGGCGACTTTAATTTTCCATTGATCCACTGGAATAACCTATCATCCTCTTGTCATAAATCAATGGAGTTCATTTCTTTAATGTTAGATTTCAATTTATTCCAAATAATTACCCAGCCCACCCGTGGCACTAACATATTAGATTTAGTTTTCACTAACACCCCTGAAACAATTGGTGAAGTTGTTTGCTCAGACGGTTTCAGTGATCACAAGCTACTACAACTTACTCTTAACATTCCCTTGAAATATACAGGCGTCTCAAACAAAGCCATCCGTGATTACAACAGGGGAGACGATGGCAATATTAACAAAGAACTTGATACTTTTCTTTCTGGCACCTTTTTAGCTTCGTTTTCTGCTCGGTCAGTCAACGAAAACTGGCTTCTGTTTAAAGAAAAGCTGTGTGCTTTAGTGGAAACGTATATCCCCCAAATAAGAATAACAGGCGATAGACAGAACTCTTGGTTCACCAAGCACCTTCGACGGCTCAGAAACAAGAAGAAAAGGCTATACGCAACTGCAAAGCGTACAAACTCACCCGTGGTATGGGATAAATATAGCTCATTTTTGAAAGTTTACTGTTCATCTTTAAAAGAGGCTAAAGAAAAATATTTCTCTCAAGATCTACCTTCACTACTTAAAAACAACCCCCGAAAATTCTGGCAGGTGATTTCACCCAATAGTGGCTCACATCACATTTCACTAAGTGATGGGAATCAAGCTCCAATCAGTGACAAGGAATGCCCAGTCGTCTTTAATGAATTTTTTTCATCCATATTCACAGTAGAAGACCATTCTAATCTGCCGGAAGTCACTGATCTAGATTACCAGTAGATGCAATCCATCGATATAACAGAGGATGGTATCACAGGTCTCATAAATAACCTTAAGTTGACTACTTCTTCGGGTGTCGATAATATTAACTCAAAAATTTTAAAGAATACAGTCACGTTATCTAGCAACTTTTTATGCAATATTTTCCGCCAGTCGTTGTCATCAGGCCAGCTTCCCTTAGACTGGAAAATTGCAAAAGTGATACCAGTCCACAAAAATGGTAGCAAGAATTCCCCAGAAAACTATCGGCCGATATCATTGACAAGTATTTGCTGCAAAATGCTTAAACATATCATTGCATCTGACATATATCATCATTTGGAATCAAATAATTTTTTCTTTATTAACCAACATGGGTTTAGGAAAGGTTTGTCATGTGAGACGCAGTTACTAGAATTCACTACAGACTTGCATTTTAACATGGACCATAATCTTCAAACAGATTGCTTTTTTCTCGACTTCTCCAAAGCCTTCGACCGTGTGGCTCACTGCCGTTTAATTGCCAAGTTATCCGTTCTCAAATTAGACTGCTTAACGCTCTCCTGGATTCTTAACTTCCTAACAAATCGTCAGCAATTTACAGTCGTTCATAATTTTACGTCACCCCTTGCATATGTCAGTTCCGGTGTACCGCAGGGTAGCGTACTAGGACCCTTGCTTTTTCTTATTTACATCAATGATCTGCCCAATAACATCTCATCCTGCATGCGTGTTTTCGCCGATGATTGTATATTATATCGACCAATTCGCAGCCTTGATGACCATCACATTCTTCAAGAGGACCTTCATCTCATTGCCAAATGGTGTGAAGACTGGCAAATGAAACTTAACTCATCTAAATGCCAACTAATGACATTCACGCGAAAAACATCAACTCATAGGTTTTCCTATTATATGAACTCAAATATAATATCTCAGGCATCAGCATATAAATATCTAGGCGTAAATCTTACACCGAGCCTTTCCTGGGCCTTTCACATTGCAACCATATGCGCAAACGCTTCCAAATCTCTTGGGTATATTCGCCGCAACTTGCGTAATAGCCCGTCTAACATCCGTAAATTAGCATTCGTATCATTTGTACGCCCTCAGCTCGAGTTCGCGTCCCCTATATGGCCTCCCTACCATGAATACCTAATCCCCATGATAGAGGCCATCCAAAACCGAGCTAGTCGATTTATTTCCCGAAATTACAGCTACCAGTCAAGCATTACTCAAATAAAACTCGACCTTTCCCTTCAATCACTGAGTAGCCGACGTGACATAGCACTCCTGCCCTTGCTCCATAGATATGTTCACCAAATCAAGCCACCAAACTTGCCACTGGAACGCGCGTCTTGCCCATCACGACGACTTTATAAGGATTTAAGTCTCACTCGCATTTATGGCAACACTAACGCATTTAACTTCTCGGCTTTACCACGAGCGATTCGGTTATGGAATTCGCTTCCTAATAGCACTGTCGCTCAAATGAGCAATGATAAATTTAGACAACTACTGAACCTACAGTCTTCATCATAACAAATATCTTCATCTGTACATATGTCATGTCATATAATACGTGACTTTCTTTTTCTTGTTATTGTGGTTTCAATTTTGTTTGCTTTATGTACTCGCGCTATGTACGTTATTTTGCGCAAGTGTTACATTCGCCTTTTATGTTAGGTTGACATGTACTTTTCATTCCTTTCCCGATAACTCTTTGTATTGATTTAGCGTTTTTTTAACACTGTTTTGGAAGCATGTGATCATTACAAACATTTTTAACTCTCACATTTTTTAGCGCTCATATATCTGTTTTCTCTTGTCATTTGTTCAATGACGCCCCCCTTACTCAATGCTCCCCTTGGGGCCTGTAAGGTACTTTGAAATAAATAAATAAATAAATTGTAGAATATCCTTTCCTGAAGCCATCCTGTTCCCTTGGTTGATTGAAGTGTTGCCCTGATTGTATTGGAAATAATCTTGGTTAATATACTATACAATACTGAAAGCAATCTAATGGGCCGATAATTCCTCAGTTCTTAACGTCGCACTTTTACTGATTAATATAATGTTGGCATTCTTCTAGCTCTCTGGTGCATTTGAAGTCGTGAAGTACCGCGCATAGAGGACAGCAAGCTTTTCAATCATACTATCTTCTATATCATCGATTAAATGGGCTGTTATTCCATCTTGTCCTACCGTTTCCCCCTGGGACATGTCTCGCAAGGCCCTTCTGATTTCATCATCAGTAATAGAAGGCCGCGTCGGGGATTGGTTCAGAGCGTGCACATACATGACAGCAGCGTGGCAGAGAGGAAAGTCGACGTGAGAATCTCATTTGGACCTTTCCATCGCTTCACATGGCACAATGCCCTATGCAGCTCTCTGGGTGTCGAAACTTTAATCTTTTGACAGCTGTAATTACCCGTCAATCCCCGGCCCCCAAAGCATTCTAGAAACTGCAGTGCTTACCTTTCTACTGATGTGCAAATCCAGTTCTATCTATGTCCAGAGGAGACATAGAACTGTAGAGAGGAGGAGAGAGGTGGGTCAGAATGGGTAGAACCGACGCAGTCGCGAAACGAGTGAATGTTGCCTTGCCACTTTCACAGTACGCATACAGGGGGAGCGGGCGGGAGAGGGAAAAGGCGACTTGAGAAGGCAAGAAAACGCTTGCGCGCAAACTGAACTTATGGCACCATAATATTGAGCCATTTCTGAAGAATAAGCACCATGTAAATTTGTCAGTTGGACAAGTGATGCAGGGCGTGCAGACGGAAAGCCTCATTAAAGCGTAGTGTCTACGTGGCACTACGGAAGTGGTGGCACGTCAAATCAACACTTCCGTGCCCACCCGGATAGCTAGACAGGTATGGCATTGCTCGAGGTTGCGAGTTCATTCTTGACCGCGGCAGCCGCATTTCGGCGGGGGCAAAATACATAAACGCTGCTGCACTTAGATGTAGATTATAGGGGTATTACTCAAGGTCGCGCGTGCGCACCTGACTCGTCTCTGGATCGCACAGCGCCGGCGGAGCGGCAGTCGCTCGCTAGAACTTTCGCTGCAGCCCTAACTGTCAAAGCTGTGACCCCTAACCCGCGGTTTGCAGTGAGTTGCGACCACAGTGGGTTCAGGCCAGGGGGACAAGGTGAGTCTCAGACCTAAGGTGTTTATTCACCTTAGAGTACAATACCAACTGGAAAACAATAGCAAACACAAATACAAAACAGAACCACAGTGGCGAAGCGTTCCGCACGTCTGAGGCGAAAGAAACCGCACAATGTTGTAACCACGAAAGAGGCTGATAAGAGTTCAGCTCGCCCAGAGTGGATCCGCGCTCGGGCCCTGGGGTGGTCAGTCGCTCACGAAGGCCGAGCGCAGCAGGGGGGCGGCGTGCGGTGGTCTCAGCTGCTGAATTGCGATGCGGCCAGTCGCAAGCTCCTCAGCCGAAAGACAAAGATGCATCGCAAAAATAGCACTTCTCCCCGAGCGGCGGAGTGGGAGTCTCCCCGATTCCAAGAAAGGGAAGGGAGTGCCTTGGCTTTGGCGTCGCGGCCAGGCGCGAAGTGCAGTGGGAGCGGCGACCGTGCCCTCTCCCAGCCACCCTCGGCTCGCGAGCACGTGATCATCGCGTGACAACCGCGTGGCCGCTCCGGAGATACCGGCGTGCGCGTGCGATCCCACATCCCCCCTCCTTAAGATAACCATTTAGCCGCTAAGAGGCCGCCGTCACCTGAGGCTTTCCCGAGAGGGACATGCTACTCCGACAGCAACACGGTTTGAGCCCATGTTGGTGAGGGAGCAGCTCTAGCTGCAGACCGCCGTTGTCGCCGTGTGGGTAGTCGCGAGCCAGGCTGGAACATTATATGATGGTACGAAGAGGCTTGACAGTAACGGGATTTAGTAGGAGGCAAGGTCACTGGGTCCGGGATACCTTGCTTCTCGGCGGCGTCACCTGCCTAGTCGGACGTGCCGGTGGAGAAAGGGCTCCTGGATTTCTCTCAGTTGCTTCGATTATGCTGGCGCGAACCCCTAACCAGCCACGAGATGGCGCAGGACAGCTGTCTTCTGATGTTCCCGGAGGTCGTTGCCCTCTGGTATGGTCGAAAGCGTTTCTTCCCGACACAGCTCTTTCTGTCGTTGCGCCTCCGCTGCTCTCGCGGATTTCGGCAGGCAAGATCAGCAAAGGGTGCCGACCCAGCCCTGGCAATAGCTTGCACCTCGCTGAGCAGCAGGGGTCCACTCTATCCTTGCGGGTCTCCCGCTCGGCCTTGAGGCTGGGTGCTTGGTTGCGGGGTTCGCAACTCGGTCGCGGAGCTGTGCGGCGCGATTTGGCGAATTCGGCGCCGCTGCGACCATTTCGGACCGGAAGTCGCTCGCTGCGCTTCTCGCCTCGTTGCTGGCTGTCGGAGGGTCCTCTTTTTCTCGCCGCCTGTTGCGTGAATTGCGTTGCTGACTGCTTACGGCCTGCTCGTTCGTACCCACAGCGGAGACGGTCTTCTTGGTTGTTGCACGGCTCCAGACAGGCGGTCTGCTGCTGCGACGACAATTTGGTTAGCCCCTCTCGCTTCTTCCAAAGAGAAAGCGTGTGCTCGCTCTGGAAGGCTGCATCGGAGGAGCGTTCCATCCGATATCGCGCACAATAAGATAGCCTGCGCGAACCGGACGAACTGTACGAGGCACAGCGGGAGGATCCCTTTTGTAAGAAAGTGTTTGAGGTGCTCCGGGAGCACCTCAAACACTTTCTTACAAAAGGGATCCTCCCGCTGTGCCTCGTACAGTTCGTTTCTGCCGAACACGCTCCCCACTGAACTGACGCAGTCCAAGTGGTTAACGCGTTCGTCCTGAGAAGGGGGTTCGCCCGCCCTTCCTTCTGGACCAGCGCCGTCGAGCGTTGTAACAGTTACTCTGCCCTTAAGCTGAGTCACTGAGGAGCCACGATGTGTATTAATGTTACCCCTCCTGACGACCTCAATCGTCGCAGAGGCAAGTCCGCTCTCAAGCTTAGTTTCGGTGAGGTGAGTTGAGTAGTAATGTTACTGTTCTCAGAGTCAACAGGCGCGCGCGAAAGTGCGTCCGTCACAACGTTGTTCTTTCCTCTCCTGTAGCGAACGGTAAAGTCGTATCGCTGCAGGAGAAGTGCCCATCGCGTGAGGCGGCCGCTCGGCTGTCCTAAACGCCTAAGCCAAGTTAGTGCCATATGATCGGTTTCAATAATGAATGGGGCTCCATCAATATAGTAGTCGAACTTTTTGAGAGCGAAAATGATCGCCAGACATTCCTTTTCTGTCATGGAGTAATTTTTCTCTGCGGGAGTCAGAGCGGCTGACAAAAGCTACCGGGCGCAAGCTACCTTCGTGCTGTTGGAGGAAAACCGCTTCTAGGTTAAGGTCGCTGGCGTCCGTACGTATGACAAATTCTTTGTCAACATCTCGTAGCCTTAACTCGGCGGTTTCCACGAGCGCGTTTATGAGGTTGCACACTGCCGCCTGTTGCTCGGGACCCCACCTCCACTGCTCGCCTTTCCTCAACAGCATAATCAAGGGGGTTTGCAGTGCAGCGCAGTTTGGGATGAACTGTCGATAGAAGTTCGCCAGCCCCAAAGAGCGTCAATGTCCGCCTATGGCTGCCGGTGACGGGTAGTTAAATAATGCCTGAACCTTGTCGTCACACGGCAGAAGGCGTCCGTTATCCAGTTTAAACCCCAGTAGCGTTACTCGGATTGCGGCTATCTGGGTCTTGGTCGGGTTTAGCGTTATCGCCGCAGACGCTCCAATGCCCTGAGATGGCGTAAGTGCCCATCAAAGGTACGCGAGTACACCACAACGTCGTCCAGGTAAGCAAGAGCATTGTGCCACCTTGCGTCACCCAAGACAAAATCCATTAGGCGCTGGTAAGTCGAACGCGCACCGACCAATCCGAAGGGCACGCGGGTAAACTGGAAAAGGCCCGTGTGACAAGTGAAGGCAGTCTTCTCTCGGTCACAGGGATCTACCTCCACCTGAAAGTATCCTCTGCTTGCATCGAGCGTAGTGAAGTACTTCGTTCCGCCAACGTTGGATACGATCGAGGGAATGCTAGGAAGCGGATATGCGTCCTTGCGTGTCACCTCGTTCAGGCGGCGATAGTCAACACAAAGGCGGGGCGTCCCATCCTTTTTAGGAACCAACACCACAGGAAAACCCCATGGTCTGTCCGACCTTTCAACAACGCCTGTATCGAGCAGTTCGTCCAGAGCGCTGTCTAATGCTTTCCTCTTAGCCAAAGTCACCGGCCGAGGATTACACTTCCACGGAGAGGCGTCGCCTGTCTCAATTTTGTGCCTGTATAGCGTAGTGCAACCAGGCCGCTCTGTGAATACGGCGTCATATTCAGTCAGAAGCGATGAGAGGCGAGCCTTTTCTTCCCCCGACAAACTGCTTGAGTCGTCCAGCAGCGTGTGGTATCGTTCGCCCCTCACTGCGGCACAGTCTGCCACTGCAGCGGGGGTTATGGGCTTTGCGGGAGGAGAGCAGTTCCCCTCTGCGCCTCTTTTCTCAGTGCGGTTGGCCGGAAGGCATGTCGACCCGGCCGCAACCGTTCTGAGGGACCTTTTCGGGCAATCGTTGGGTCGGTCTGCGCGCGAAGCATCATCGAACGAAGTTGTCTCTGACGCTTCTTGTAATGGAACGGAAGGTTTCAGGGTGCCACATGCTCGATCTCTATATCCTCCGTTGCAGACGTCAATAACAATGCCCGTCTGGGCTAGGAAGTCTCTACCAAGAATTATAGGAACCGACAGGCCGGGAAGGTGAGCGAGGCGTCGTCGCCTCAGCCGTTTCTCCCGCCGCACGACAGGCCTAGCAGCACCGCTCACATGCGCCGTGCCGCTGGTGAGTCGGAAAGTCACATTACTCTCTATCAGTCGGAGAGCGTTCCGACGGAGACGTTCACACACCTCGTCGCCAAATGGTGAAGCGCTGTGTCTGATACCGCAAAAACCTGCGCCGGGTGACTGTAACCTCTATGAGCGCCACTGGCGTGTCGTTGGGTGGTCCGAAACGACAAGGCAGCGGGGCAATAAGTTCATATGTCTCACTTCGCGCCGTTGTAACCGCCGCCGGCCATGCAGCGTTGCTCACCGGCAGTCCCGCTCGTTTCCCGAAAGCGCGTGTTCTCGGTTCGCAGGCTGTCTGCAATCCCGGGCGAAGTGCCCCGCTGGTTGCACCGATAACAGAGGAGAGCCGGCCTTTGTCGGACTTGGCGTCCAGTGCCTCGCACCGCTTGACCGTTGTTCCTCTCCATCGACTGCTCCCTTGCAGGCACGATCTGCTCTGGCATCCTCGAGCCGGCGTGTCGACCACGATTCTGCATAGTTCGGCCATCGGCAGCGCGTGCTGCACGCATGGCATAAGTGTACGGGCCGAGAGCCCGGTCGGATAAGTCCCAACCACTTCTCAGGGGTTCGTCACTGAAAGCAACCGCACCGTCTCCTCGGGAACGAGCGCGAAAAGTGTCCCCGTTCCACGCGCATCGCGGGTAAAGTGCATGCGACGCTGGGGGTGGAGGTCGGTATGAGCGCGAGGCGAGTATGTCCGCCTCCATACGCTTTGCCTCCGAGGCCAGCTCATCCATATCCCTGAACTTGCTGCCTCTTAGATATGCTGCGAAGGCGGGAGGAGCTTGTCGAATGACTCTCTCCACCTTATCGCACTTCGGAGCAGAAGGGTCAGCGGTACGATAAAGTTCGTCCATCGCCTTTACGTACTCGAGCAAGGATTCGTCCGGATGCTGAGCACGTAGCTCCAACTCGCGCCGCAGACGACGCTGGTAATCTGCGGGCAAAGAATTTCTCGCTAAGGTCACTCAGAACTCCACCAGCGTGCTAGACCAGTAGTCAGTAAGCCGGAACGAGTGGGCAGCGTGGTCCGTCAACGACACTGGTACGACGCGTTCCAGTATCTCGCCATTGGACAGCCCCGTTGCGTGCTGGTAAGTCAGCACGCGATCGAGGTATTCGTTGACGCTAACTGAATCATGATACCCGCTGTATAGGTGGGTAAGTCCACCCTCACTCTCGGTCTAGCAGCTGCGGCAGATGTCAGCAGAGTGTTCTGCACGGCAGCTGTCAACCTCTCAATCAAGCGCATCGCATCGCGCAAGAGCCCATGCTGAGGCTCGCCCTGGCCAGTAATGTCTGGCACAGGAGCGGGACGCGTCGAGCAAGTGTGCCGCTGTGGCTCCATGCTCTCCGTTAACTCTGGCGAAGGGCTCGGCGCAATGTGCCTCGCGCCTTCAAGGGTACGTTCTGCCGGAGAGAGCGCCTCATGTGGAGCGCTACAGTCTTTGAAGCTGATCAAATTTTCAGGGCTAACGTTCGCCGCAGGGTATGACTAAGCGGTAGCAGTTACTGCCGCTCCGAATTGTTGCCTGTTGGTAACCAGCTGTGACAGCGTGTACAACGGCTGTAAGTCAGCCCCGTATGCTGACATGGTTCGTTCGTTTAGTGGCAGTCACACAAACCGACACAACCTGTCACTCCTCTGGCCCCACGTTGGGCGCTGGATCGTCTGGCACCCGTCTCTGGATCGCACAGCGCCAGCGGAGCGGCAGTCGCTCGCTAGCACTTTCGCAGCAGCCCTGACAGTCAGAGCTGTGACTCCTAAACCGCGGTTCGCAGTGAGTTGCGACCACGGCGGGTTCAGGCCAGGGGGACAGGGTGAGTCTCAGACCTAAGGTGGTTATTCACCTTAGAGTACAATACCAACTGGAGAACAACAGCAAACACAAATACAAAATAAAACCACAGCGGCGGAGCGTTCCGCACGTCTGAGGCGGAAGAAACCGCACAATGTTGTAACCACAAAAGAGGCTGATAAGAGTTCAGCTCGGCCAGAGTGGATCCGCGCTCGGGGCCTGGAGCAGTCAATTGCTCACGAAGGCCGAGCGCAGCAGGGGGGCGGCGTGCAGTGGTCTCAGCGGCTGAATTGAGATGCGGCCAGCCGCAAGCTCCTCAGCCGAAAGAGAACGATCCATCGGGGAAATAGCGCTTCTCCCCGAGCGGCGGAGAGGGAGTCTCCCAAATTCCAAGAAAGGGAAGGGAGGGAACGGGGTACTTTGGGCGGCGGCGTCACGGCCAGGCGCGAAGAGTAGCGAGAGCCGCGAACGTGCCCTCTCCCAGCCACCCTCTGCGAGCGAGCAAGTGATTATCGCTTGGTAACCGCGTGGCCGCTACGGAGATAGCGGGAGGCGCGTGTGATCCCACAAGATGCACGTTACAGACGACCATGGGGTTGCTATAACGTAAATCTATTCAAAACTTGTCTATTACGATTCTGCAATCAGCATTCCACGATTGATGAAAAATATGGCCACCCCCATTTCACCTGTCTTTCACGCGGCGTCACGAAAACTGCGACCCCCCCCCCCCAATGATATGTGCCCACTTTTGCATGGTTATACCAAACGAAACAAAAATAATTATTTCTGATACGACCCCTTATTCGACGTTAGTCCTTTGCCATTGGTCAAGCGCTTACGGGCTGTCTGTCGTGCGACTTCATACAAGCGCCTATATATACTATATACCATATATAC
This sequence comes from Dermacentor variabilis, assembly GCF_050947875.1. Classification (NCBI taxonomy): domain Eukaryota; kingdom Metazoa; phylum Arthropoda; class Arachnida; order Ixodida; family Ixodidae; genus Dermacentor; species Dermacentor variabilis. Next base: position 728,913 of record NW_027460456.1, on the reverse strand, counting down.
GTCATATACCTCCTATATGAACGCAACAATCAAACCCCGGCCCTCAGTCCCCAGCAACTGCGAAGCAACTGACCACGGCGGCGGTCAGACCTGCGCCGCAGCAGAGGGTGCTAAGAATCCCTGGCTCCGGACAGGCCGCCATTGGAACATGAACCTGGCAACGTTTAACGCAAGAACGTTATCTAGTGAGGTGAGTCTAGCAGTGCTATTGGAGGAATTAGAGGGCAGTAAATGGGATATAATAGGGCTTAGTGAAGTTAAGAGGCCAAAAGAAGCATATACAGTGCTAAAGAACAGGCATGTCCTTTGCTACCGGTGCTTAGCGGAGAGGCGAGAACTAGGAGTCGGATTCAATGATTAATAAGAATATAGCTTGTAACATACAGGAATTCTATAGCATTAACGACAGGGTGGCAGTTCTTGTTGCGAAACTTAATAAGAGGTACAAAATGAAGGTTGTACAGGTCTACGCCCCTACATCCAATCATGATGACCAGGAAGTCAAAAGCTTCTATGAAGACGTGGAATCGGCGATGGGTAAAGTCAAAACAAAATACACTATACTGATGGGCAACTTCAATGCCAAGGTAGGCCAGAAGCAGGCTGGAGACAAGGCAGGGGGGGAATATGGTATAGGCATTAGGAATAGCAGCGGAGAGTTATTAGTAGAGTTTGCGGAACAGAATAATATGCGGATAATGAATACCTTCTTCCGCAAGCGGGATAGCCGAAAGTGGACGTGGAGGAGGCCGAACGGCGAGACTAGAAATGATGTAGACTTCATACTCTGCGCTTACCCTGGCATCACACAAGATGTGGACGTGCTCAGCAAGGTGCGCTACAGTGACCATAGGATGGTAAGAACTCGAATTAGCCTAGACCTGAGGAGGGAACGGGAGAAACTGGTACATCAGAAGCCGATCAATGAGTTAGCGGTAAGTGGGAACATAGAGGAATTCCAGATCAAGCTGCAGAACAGGTATTCGGCTTTAAATCAGGAAGAGGACCTTAGTGTTGAAGCAATGAACGACAATCTTGTGGGCATCATTAAGGAGTGTGCAATAGAAGTCGGTGGTAACTGCGTTAGACAGGATACCAGTAAGCTATCGCAGGAGATGAAAAATCTGATCAAGAAACGCCAATGTATGAAAGCCTCTAACCCCACAGCTAGAATAGAACTGGCAGAACTTTCGTAATCAACAAGCGCAAGACAGCTGACATAAGGAAGTATAATATGGATAGAATTGAACATGCTCTCAGGAACGGAGGAAGCCTAAAAGCAGCGAAGAAAAAACTAGGAATTGGCAAGAATCAGATGTATGCGTTAAGAAACAAAGCCGGCAATATCATTACTAATATGGATGAGATAGTTCAAGTGGCTGAGGAGTTCCATAGAGATTTATACAGTGCCAGTGGCACCCACGACGACAATGGAAGAGAAAATAGTCTAGAGGAATTCGAAATCCCGAAGGTAACGCCGGAAGAAGTAAAGAAAGCCTTAGGAGATATGCAAAGGGGGAAGGCAGCTGGGGAGGATCAGGTAACAGCAGATTTGTTGAAGGATGGTGGACAGATTGTTCTAGAGAAACTGGCCACCCTGTATACGCAATGCCTCATGACTTCGAGTGTACCGCAACCTTGGAAAAAAGCTAGCATAATTCTAATCCATAAGAAAGGGGACGCCAAAGACTTGAAAAATTATAGACCGGTCAGCTTACTGTCCGTTGCCTACCAAGTATTTACTAAGGTAATTGCAAATAGAATCAGGAACACCTTAGACTTCCGTCACCCAAAGGACCAGGCAGGATTCCGTAAAGGCTACTCAACAATAGACGATATTCACACTATCAATCAGGTGATAGAAAAATGTGCGGAATATAACCAACCTTTATATATAGCTTTCATTGATTACGAGAAAGCGTTTGATTCAGTCGAAACCTCAGCTGTCATGGAGGCATTGCGGAATCAGGGTGTAGACGAGCCGTATGTAAAGATACTGAAAGATATCTATAGCGGCTCCACAGCCACCGTAGTCCTCCATAAAGAAAGCAACAAAATTCCAATAAAGAAAGGCGTCAGGCAGGAAGATACGATCTCTCCAATGCTATTCACAGCGTGTTTACAGGAGGTATTTAGAGACCTGGATTGGGAAGAATTGGGGATAAGAGTTAATGGAGAATACCTTAGTAACTTGCCATTCGCTGATGATATTGCCTAGCTTATTAACTGAGGAGATCAATTGCAATGCATGCTCATTGACGTGAAGAGGCAAAGAAGGAGGGTGGGTCTAAAAATTAATCTGCAGAAAGCTAAAGTAATGTTTAACAGTCTTGGAAGGGAACAGCAGTTTACAATAGGTAGCGAGGCACTGGAAGTGGTAAGGGAATACATCTACTTAGGACAGGTAGTGACCGCGGATCCAGATCATGAGATTGAAATAATCAGAAGAATAATAACGGGCTGGGGCGCGTTTGGCAGGCATTCTGAGATCATGAACAGCAGGTTGCCATTATCCCTTAAGAGAAAAGTTTATAACAGCTGTGTCTCACCAGTACTGACGTACGGGGCAGAAACCTGGAGGCTTACGAAAAGGGTTCTACTTAAATTGAGGGCGACACAGCGAGCTATGGAAAGAAGAATGATAGGTGTAACTTTAAGGGATAAGAAAGGAGCTGATTGGGTGAGGGAACAAACGCGAGTTAATGATATCTTAGTTGAAATCAAGAAAGAGAAATGGGGGGGGGCATGGGCAGGACACGTAATGAGGAGGGAAGATAACCGATGGCCATTAAGAGTTGCGGAATGGATTCCAAGGGATGGGAAGCGTAGTAGAGGGCGGCAGAAAGGTAGGTGGGCGGATGGGATTAAGAAGTTTGCAGGAGCAACATGGCCACAAGTAGTACATGACCGGGGTAGTTGGAGAAGTATGGGAGAGGCGTCTGCCCTGCAGTGGGCGTAACCAGGCTGATGATGATGATGATGATGATGGCCGCACTGTGCTTTGTGCGCTCATTGGATGGATGTTAATTACATTGCATTAGAAATCTTGCTTTCTGCGCTTTCCACTGACACCTTGTATTATCGCTTAGCCTCAAGCGTTACCTGACGGCAATCAAAGCAGTCTGAGGAAAAATGACGTTTTTGCTGTACTAGCCTCCGTTGTACAGCATTTCAAACAAAACTGTTCAACATAACACAATGAATTTTGCTGTGCCCTTAAATGAGACTTTATAGAAGAGATATTGCATGTGTAGCGAAGAGATTGTAGAAGAGACGCTAGTGGGTTCAGCGCTACTGGCTCTAAACACTAGTGGGTCGAGCGCTCCTGCTCAGCAACGGCTCTCGTGCTTGGAAGCTGTGACTGCCCTGCCCGTCGACGTTGCGCTGCTCCCGAGCTCTGCCAAATAAACACCTTTAGAATTGGTGGAGTGTGCGGGGTAACCTCAGACGATCATCCTGGAACTCCGGTCCCGTACCCTACCATCTACCATGCCCCAAGACGCCTCCCAGCAAACGCCTCCTCCTGCACCCACTGCGTGTCCCGGGGTGCCTCGTAATCGCGACCCTCCTATCTACACTGGAGCGGACGACACTGACGTGGACGAATGGCTCACGGCGTACGACAGGGTAGGCGACCATAACAAGTGGGATGAAGCAGCCAAATTGAGCCATGTTCTGTTCTACCTCGCTGGAGTGGCCAGCCTGTGGTATAACAACCATCAAGCAGAGTTCCAGACATGGTCGGAATTTAAGATTTCCCTCGCCGATGTATTTGGTCGCCCTGCTGTTCGCAAGCTGCGTGCCGAGCAACGTTTGCGAGAACGAGCTCAACAGCCAGGCGAAACATTCACCAGTTATATCGAAGATGTCCTGGATCTATGCAGGAAAGTCGATTCGACCACGGCGGAGTCTGATCGAATCCGAAACATACTGAAGGGCATAGAAGACGACGCCTTTAACATGTTGCTGGCCAAAAGTCCACGCTCTGTGGCTGAAATTGTCACACTGTGCCAGAGCTATGAAGAACTCCGCAGGCAGCGGTCACTGACCCGTCGATCTCTACCGCGTGACGAACACCTCGCTGGCTTGGCTGCCATGTCCACCCAGGCAGCGTTGCTCGCAGAAATGAAGGCGTTCGTCCGCGAGGAAGTTGCCCGGCAACTCTCGTTGATGGATTTTGCACAGCCGCAGTCGGTACACGCGCCTACGCCAAGTTTTGCGCCTCCGCTTCGCCGCGTCATAGCGCAAGAACTGCACGAGGTTTTGCCTGAGCACCACCAGCGTGTTCCTGCGGCTGCGCCTCACAGCTACGCCGAAGTCATGGCCAGGCCCCAACAGATCCCGACGGCTGTGCCACTCAGCTACGCGGAAGTCGTCACCCAGCCTCAACAACTCCCTCAACGGGGACCTCTCACGTACGCCGAAGTCCTCGCTATGCCCCGACAACAGCCTGCTATGCAATCGCTTCACCAGGCGCCACGTCCAACGCGTCCTTCCACATGGATGGGACCTGCCGGAACGACTCGGTGGCGTACAGCGGACAATCGACCAATATGTTTTGCGTGCGGCTATGCAGGCCACGTCGCACGCTACTGTAGTCGCGTGCAGTCACCTAGCGCTACACCTTATGGGCCAAGTTCTATGGCGGGTTCTCCGCGCCCTTATTACGACGACGAACCTCGGGCTGCGTCACCACCATTCCGCCGGTCCGCCAACATCCGCCGCTCAACTTCTCCACGCCGACGCTCCCCATCACCGATGCGGCCTCGTCCCGAAGCTCGGGATGAGGAAAACTAATTGTCGCAGTCCATGAGGCAAGGGCTGCGACGCCGTCGAAACGCGGAAGTCCTCAACGTAGCCCGACCAATGTGATAGACGTGTTAGTTGACGGTGTGCGCACATATGCCCTCGTGGATACCGGAGCCGCTGTATCAGTTATGGACGCAAAGCTTTGTCGCTTCCTTCGAAAGGTTACGACGCCCATTGCTGGATTCGCCCTCCGCACAGCAGGCGCACAGCGCATTCACCCGATTGCGGCGTGCACCGCTCGTGTTCTCATCGAGGACGTTGTATACGCCGTCGAATTTATTGTGATTTCCTCGTGCTCCCACGAAGTTATCCTGGGGTGGGACTTTCTCGCCCGCCACGATGCCGTCATTCATTGCGCACGGGCCGAACTAGAACTGTCGCCGATCTCAGATATGACGCTTGCCGATAATGCTTCTTTTGCAAACAAACTACTCGTCAGACATGACACCAACGTTCCTCCCAACTCGTCAGTGATTGTATCAATGCATTGCAGCAGCCTCTCTGACGCCATCGCACTACTTTCTCCATCAGGCCGCTTTTACACTCGAAAACGTCTCCTGCTGCCTTTTGCGACTGTGAACGTCAAACAGGGCTCCACAGCTATTTTTGTCTATAACCCCTTCTCATACCCTGTGATGCTGCTTCAAGGCGAATGTCTTGGCCACGTGGAAGTGATCGACACCGTACAAATTACGGATGTTCCCGAAGACACGTCCTGCGACTGTTACAACACGCTCGGTTCTCTCGCGACGTCCGACCCTTTGCCCACAGGTGTGTTCGATTCATCTATTGCCGATGGCCTCACCCCACCTCAGCGTTCGCAGCTTCTGCGCATCTTAGAAGAATTTCGTTCTTCTTTTGATGTCGAGCAACCTTCCTTGGGCCGGGCGTCTGCTGTCACGCACCATATTGACACTGGCTCCCAACCGCCATTGCGGCAACGACCATATCGCGGCTCGGCCACGGAACGTCGTGTGATTAATGAGCAAGTGGACGATATGCTTCGCCGCGAAGTGATCCGACCCTCGAACAGTCCATGGGCATCCCCTGTCGTCCTTGTTACGAAAAAAGACGGCTCGGTACGGTTCTGTGTAGACTATCGCCTCCTGAACAAGATCACTCGCAAAGATGTATAACCGCTGCCGCGAATTGATGACGCCATCGATAGCCTACAAGGAGCAGAATTCTTTTCATCTCTAGATTTACGCTCCGGCTATTGGCAAGTACCCATGGCTGACGTCGATAGGCCGAAGACAGCCTTTGTCACACCCGACGGCTTATACGAATTTAACGTCATGCCGTTTGGACTTTGTAATGCGCCAGCAACTTTTGAAAGCATGATGGACACAGTCCTCCGCGGTTTGAAGTGGCACACGTGCTTATGTTATCTCGACGACGTTATTGTTTTTGCCTCTGACTTCGCCACGCACCTTCAACGCCTACGGCATGTTTTGACTTGCTTAGCGAACGCTGGCCTTCAACTGAACCTAAAGAAGTGCCGATTTGCAGCGCGACAGCTCATGATACTAGGTTATGTCGTCTCGAAGGATGGAATCCTCCCCGATCCAGCCAAACTTCGTGCCGTAGCTGAATTTCCTAAACCGACGTCCGTCAAAGAACTGCGCAGTTTTGTAGGTTTGTGTTCCTACTTCAGGCGCTTCATTCGCAATTTCGCCGCCGTCATATCACCCCTGACGAAGCTCCTTGGCAGCAACGGACCTCTCCATTCGTGGTCGTCCGAGTGCGACGAGGCGTTCACTAAGCTCCGTCGTTTGCTGACGTCTCCTCCCATTTTGCGCCACTACGATCCAACGGCACCTATTGAGGTACACACAGATGCCAGCGGTGTTGGCCTCGGCGCTGTCTTAGCACAGCGCAAAGAAGGGTTTCCTGAATATGTTGTGGCATATGCCAGCCGTATGCTTACTAAAGCCGAGACCAATTACACCGTCACGGAAAAAGAATGTCTGGCGATCATCTGGGCGCTTACCAAGTTCCGGCCCTATTTGTATGGTCGCCAATTTGATGTCGTCACGGACCACCATGCACTATGCTGGCTGTCGTCATTGAAGGATCCCTCAGGCCGTCTCGCCCGCTGGGCGCTTCGCTTACAGGATTACGATATCCGCGTACTGTACCGCAACGGACGCCAGCATGCTGATGCTGACGCCCTCTCACGTTCTCCCTTGCCAGACGACAATGCCTGCTGCGCAATATCCCAGCTTGACGTCTCTTCCGTCGACATTGGGACCATCGCTTCTGAGCAGCGCAAGGACCCCTGGATTGCCTCCATCATAGACTGCCTTGCTGATCCGTCATCGCAGCCAACCACTCGTGCACTGCGCCGTCAAGCTCGCCATTTCGCCATTCGCGACGACCTGCTTCATCGACGCAATTACACCTCTGACGGCCGCCAGTGGTTATTAGTTGTACCTCGAACCCTGCGTTCTGAAATCTGCGCATCGTTCCACTCTGATCCACAGTGTGCGCATTCGGGACTTTTCAAAACCTACCAGCGCCTCCGACGACGCTACTACTGGCGAGAAATGTACAACTACATTCAAAAGTTTGTTCGTTCATGCCCCGACTGCCAGCGCCGAAAATCTCCACCCCACCTCTCGCCAGCTGGCCTGCAGCCTCTACCCTGCCCTACCCAACCGTTCGGGCGCGTTGGCATCGATTTGTATGGACCACTTCCCCTGACGTCGGCTGGTAACCGCTGGGCCATTGTGGCAGTAGATCACCTTACCCGATACGCTGAAACCGCCGCTCTCCCAGCAGCTACAGCGCGCGATGTTGCATCATTCCTGCTTCGCCGATTCATCCTGCGGCATGGTCCACCCCAAGAATTGCTCAGCGATCGCGGACGCGTCTTCCTGTCGGAGGTAGTTGAAGCGATTCTCAAAGAGTGCCACGTTGTTCATCGTACGACTACGGCGTACCACCCTCAAACGAATGGCCTCACAGAACGCTTCAACCGTACGCTCGGCGACATGCTTTCAATGTACGTTGCCTCCGACCACACGAACTGGGACGCCATTCTGCCATTCGTCACCTACGCGTATAATACCGCTACGCAGAGCACCACTGGATGTTCACCCTATTCCTTGCTGTATGGTCGACACCCTTCGCACACCATCGACACCATTCTTCCGTACCGGCCGGATGCATCCGAGTACGTCCCTATTTCTGACACGGTCCGACATGCAGAAGAGTGCCGCGACCTCGCACGGGCCTTTACTTCCGATGATCAAGAGCGCCGGAGGAGCACTCGCGGTGACGCCACTGCCACGGTCACCTTCGATCCGGGAGCGCTCGTGTGGCTCTCAGTCCCTTTAACTGCCCCTGCCTCTCATCAAAACTGGTCCCTAAGTATGAAGGCCCTTATCGTGTTCTCGAACGCGCATCTCCTGTAAACTATGTCATCGAACCAGTTGAGCCATCTGAAGACATGCGCCGCCGTGGACGAGACATTGTCCATGTCGACCGTTTAAAGCCTTACTACGACCCGCTCATAGTGACGAGCTCTTAGGTCGCCGGAAGGCTCCCTTCTCGCTCCCGGGGGGTGGTTGTAGCGAAGAGATTGTAGAAGAGACGCTAGTGGGTTCAGCGCTACTGGCTCTAAACGCTAGTGGGTCGAGCGCTCCTGCTCAGCAACGGCTCTCGTGCTTGGAAGCTGTGACTGCCCTGCCCGTCGACGTTGCGCTGCTCCCGAGCTCTGCCAAATAAACACCTTTAGACATGTAAAGCAATGATAAATTTCTATGGGCCCTAATAAAAATGAAGAAAACAATAAAAGTTTCTGAATGAATATTTCCCTTTTCAATGCAGGATAACAATATTTCGATGTTTTCTAGCCTACAGTGCACTTATCATCTGTGGGAAGTTGTGATGAACAGTGTATGAGTTAGTTCAAATTGGCATTTAATGGCTATACTTTGTCACACATTACCGAAGAACAGGTAAAACTATTCAAACCCTGGAATTTTCTATAATAAAGCAGCGCGCCCTTCTCTGCAATGCTATAAAGAGAAAACTCGCTTACGTTGATTGCGCAATCTACAAGGGAATAGTGAATGCAGCTAATATTGCTCTCGGCCAAGTCCGTGCGAATTGACATTCTTTTTCACATACACGCTAATTCACGACTGTTGGTCATTAGTAGAGCCATACGATGTCTTAAAATTACTAGCACTCACGAGTTTTACTAAGCAGTGCTTCAAACAAAACTTTTCCAATAAATAATAAATTTTACAGGCCTGTTTTGCTGGTGGTGTAATCTGTGCAAAAAATATCAAGCTGTTTCACGTCAGTTCCAACATGTGTCTAATGTGGCGCCACGAAACATTACAAAGTGGGCAAAACGTGGATAGATTCTTTCTTCAGATTTCAGTGGTTGGGTTAGTCTTTTCGCCGCACCTAGCCCACATTTCTTCAAGCACACATGTCTGCAACGAGGCCTTCAACGCGGTCCTAAGGCGGCTCACTCAATTGTGGCTGCTGGGAGAAAAAGAAAGCAAGGAAGAAATCGCTGGGCAGGGTACACCATGACTGTATGCCAGCTAGCCAGCAGGTCAGACTATTGTGCCATTGCGCCCAGGTAAATTGGAGATAAAGTAAGATTGCAGAAATTTCCTGGCTGCTCACTTTTGTTACCGATGACTGTGGAGTCGTTTTTGCAAGGGCACAGAGAACTTGCCCTCGCTTCCTGCTAGTTACCAGGCTCGTACCTCGATATCAGGAAACTTGCTTTCCCCACGAGGTGAGGAACATATTGCACGAACATATCGCACGAGGTGCGATATGTTTGGCAGATTACTGTGTTCGCCTTATTCTACGTGACGCCGGTTTAACGCTAGCATTGGCAGCAAACAATGAGGGAGCCTTCATTTCCCTAAGTGCAACGTAAAGTGCGGATGGCTGCTTGACCTGCAGCAGTGCAAGCCATGCGCAACAAACCGAATGTAACCAGTTCTGACGCGCTGAAGTTTTGAAACACATGATTTCCAGTAGGTGGTCTTCTGGTACAAATATATATCGTATTTACCCGCGTAATCATCACTCTCGCATAATGCTCGAACCCACCCATTGCCCACTTTCTTTTTCGAGTAATCATCGTACCCTCGAAAATTACTGCAGTGATTTCCATCTGCTGCTTGCGGTGCAATGCAGCCGATGAAACAATTTTCCACCATTTTCTTTTGAGAAACCCTTCCGCCATTGCATACACAACAGCGCACATTCGCTGGAAAGTCTCCGAATTCAGCGGAAAAAAAGGGAGAAAAGCGAAGGCACGCACAGCGCGAAAAAGGCCGACAACACGTGCACAATCGACGCTGTGTAGACATGAATTTTAGAAAAAAAGTACTTTTGGGAAATGTATTTACGGAGTTCCTGCTTGTGTAGTGCGTGGCATCTTATTCCAGAGGGCAATGTGAGTACTTGCCATTGGGCGCCTGTCTCATGGGGAGGTAGAGAAACTGTCCTTCGCGAAGGCAACGAAAACGGCTGTCGGCGAAACTTGGAAAACATCTGAGGCCGATGCGAGAAGGCTTGCGATGGTCGTTGCGATCATAATGCTTACGCGATGAGTGCTGGCAGCGGTGAGTGCGCGTAGATTTCCTGAAGCGAACGTTCTGTGCTGGTGCTTCTTTTGCCATTTCGCTGTAAACAGTGGCTCTGAAACTCGAATGACGATACCTCCAATACCATTCGCGCGGGCTGAGCGGGCGATCGAGGGCGCTCGCCAACGCACGCGCGACAGCACGCAACGTGCGCCGGAAGTGTGCGTCATTTCTGTCTCAATAAAACCGCCTAAGCACGTGTACTACGCTGTCTATGTTGTAGGAACGCGCGAAGAGTAACTTTGGCACGGAGTCGAGCACTGCCAAAGACAAATGGAATAATGATTATTCGATTTAACAAACAAATGGAATAAGACATTATTATATAGGTCATTCAAATTTCGCACACTTCTACTAGTATTTAATTTGCTCAAACCTTATTTCCACAGTACACCTGCAACCTTCGAATTTATAGCTGCTGTTCCCGTGATGGAGTTCTATGACTGCAATATATTTGGGTCAGGAACCAAACGAGTAGGCCTCAGCAATTGAGAGATGGCAAACGCCGAAAAAACCCATATAATGATTTTTATGTACTCACATACACATATTCGTCATGTCATAAAGTGACACTTATCAGTTCAATCTTAATCCCTTTTTTATTACTTGTTATGTGCAGAGAACACAGTGACCCGCAAGCGGTGTTCTTTGGGTTGCAATCCTTCCTTCACATGTTCGCTTGTTGAATTCTTCGCGAATAAGTTGCTCAGGCAGTGGGTGCACACGAAACGAGGATGATATCTATGTAATATCATAATTGCGGGACGCATATTTGTACTAAGTGGTACGTACACAAGTAAGTGCATCGTATGGGCATTCATAAGGAGACTCATGTGAAAAAAACGCAATAGTTGCGTGTTTATCTGTGCTAGAAGATATAAATGCTACCCTTGTCAAAGTTCTCTGACAGCCCATCCCACACCAATAGTGAGCTAAAAGCGTGCACGCACATGGGCAAACGAACGGGAAGCAATTCCGCACCATTGCTGCATAAGGTAATCAGGCATGAGGAAATCTCGCTTTTATCACGTGGGTTCATGTTCTGGAATGCTGCCGTCTGCGCTTCGTCCGTGTGACGTACAGACCGAAAATCTCAGCTATTTATGGCATCTGTATTCTGGCGCTCGAGCGCTGCAAATAGTGAAGACAAGAATTGCAACAGCTTTGCCCGCTGTGAGGATTGGAAGGTCAATCCCATCGCTCGTAATCAGTTGTCAAGATTGGAGTCGGGCATGATTTAGATGGTAGCTGCCCCATGCCGTCGTCCAACTTATCCACACTGAGGACGTTGTTGAACGGAAGGACTGCTTCTCAGCGAGAACCAAGAATATGGGTTTATTTACAGTATATACATCAGGACGTTGGAGTTCATCAGTCTAGCATGACTGCGAGAGAAAAGTTCACTGAGCAGCCGCACAACAGCGGTTTATAAACACTCGGTCCTCCCTCGATCCCAAGGTGAGGGAAATGGTTGACCAGTCATCGTAAACGAGTCGCCTCTTTGCGGGAGGGCTTACACACACACACACTTCCGCACAGGTTCACGGTCCGGAACAGGCTTCCGCAGCGCGGGCTCCGCAGAACTCGGAGCTGACGTCAAGAACGGCACATCCGATTCCCCGAGGTGACCCCCGCAGCGCGGCCGCCGGTTGTCCGTTGTCTTGCGTCTTGAACGGCGCGTGGGAAGGGGCCCCTGGAGCGTTGCCTCGGCAACTCCCCCGCTCATAGCAGATTAGGCCAGCGGTGGCGGATTCAGTAACAATAGTTGGTCCGGCGATCGCGTTTAGTCACAACGGCGCCGAGGCTAGAGCCTAAAGGTGGCTTTCTAAGAAAAGTTGACGCCGCTGTCGCAACTGACTGGGAAAACTTGCACCTAAGGGGGCCGTTCTTAACAGCGCCTCCATGGCCCGGAAAATCTCGACTGTCCAGTGCTGACAACCGCTGGGCAGGAAGAGAACGGCTGGTGGCCAGGGGGTGATGCCTTGGCTCGCAGCGATCACTTGTGTAATGATGTCACCGCCCCAAAACATCCAACAAGGACAGGCAACTGAAAAACGCAACCCACAACACGGTTCTGCGCCGAGATGAAGTACCTTGGATCTCACTTTATACCCGCTAGGCTTCAAAGAAAACATAAGTGCAGAAACAAAAATAAATGCTGCATTTCGATATGCCAATTTTTGAAGCAATTTCGTGCTGACAAATTCAGCAATCATAGACGGAATGCTGCTAAATGAGATGGAATCTTCTCGGCTTAACAAAATTAGCAATAGTAACCATAAAATTTAGGCGGAACCCTGAAACGCAGAATTCTAATTAGCCTGCTCAAACCATCCGCATTGCTATGCAACTTTCCCTTCTTATATCTAACGGAGAAGTTGTACTGTTGGAGAATGAGAATCCATCGGACAATTGATTGAGTCACGTCAGAGGACAGTGGTCGGTCTCGACGATGAACTTTGCTCCGTACAAGTAACCAGACAACTTCTGGGTGGCCAAAACTAAACAAGCGCATTCCTTCTCTGAAGCGCTGCATGCTTCCTCTCTTACGGTTAGTTTACGGCCCGGCATAGAGGATAGGATGCTCCTGGTTATCGTCGCCGACATCACTAAGTACCACGTCCATACCTCTGTCGCTTGCGTCGCATTGAACAGAATTCCTTTGTGTAGTCTGGCGCGCGAAGCACAGGACGAGAAACCAATAGCATTTTCAAACTTTGGAAAGCGTTCTCCTTGTCCTTATCCCAGTATACGCTACTCGCTTTCAGAGGGTGTCCGTTAATGGACTTGCCATTTGCGAGTAATTCTGAATGTACCGTTGATAGTACCCCACAAGTCCTAATAATGAACGAACGTCTGTTTTCGTGCGCGCCTGAGAAAATTCCCCAATCGTAGCTATATTCAGCTCGGCCGGCCGTCTCGTGCCCTGGCCGACAACATGGCCCAGATAAGTAACCTGTCAACAACCAAATCTACACCTTTCCGCTTTCATCTTTAAGCCGGCTTCCCTCAACCGTGAGAACACCTGTTGGAGGTGTGATACGTGTGGTTCCCAGCTGTCCGAAAAAAAAATTGCTACTTCGTCAAGATATGACAAGGCGAACTCCTGCAAGTCTCTTAGGACAATATCCATTAATTTAGAGAAACTAAACGGCGCGTTTTTGAGCGCGAAGCTGAGTGCGAGTGGGCGAATAGTGCCTACAGGTGAGATGAATGTGGCATAGCGGCTGGCGCTTTCTGAAAGGGGAACTTGCCAGTACCCCCGCAGGAGCTTTATAGTGGAAATGTATTTAGCAGCGCTAACTATTTCAATTCGTTCCTCAATGTTGAGTATTGGGTACAGCTGATCCCTAGTGATGGCATTTAACTTCCTGTAGTCAACACACGGACGAGGGTCCTTGTTAGCGGTTTCTACCAGTATTAGCGGTGACGTGTAGTCACTCTCAGCGGGCTCAATAACTCCCAACTCTTGCATGCGCTGTATCTCTGCCTCCATAATTTCTCTCTGTCTTGGAGACACCCTGTAAGGCTTTGATCTTACGTGTTCGGTTGATGCCAGCTCTATTTCATGCGTTATTAGTTGGGTTCTACCTGGCCGATCACTGAATCTGTCGAGATATTCCCCTAACACCCCTTTTAGCTCACCTAGCTGCTCGGGTCTTATAGCGTGCGAGCTTACCAAATGTTTTACTACTTCTAGGCCGATTTCAGAGTTGGAGGTCGCCCTATACTCCTTTAGCTTGGTACTAGTGCCATCCTACTCTTTGATGGTATAGTTAACGACTCCGCTCCGCTCTATATACGGCTTCATCAAATTGCAGTGATATATCCTCACCTCTTTCCTGCGACCGGCCATTTTTCAGAGCATAGTTAGTATCTTAAAGTTTGTGCGACACTTTAACGGGCCCGTCCCAGTGAACTTCAAGCTTGTTCTTTCTTGAAGGTTTGAGGATCATTACCTGGTCTCCGGCGTTAAACGTACAAAGCCTCGCATTCTTGTCGTAATGAATTTGGCGTTCTTTTGCGCTACTCCCATGTTCTTTTCGACTAGTTCTTGGGTTGTGCTTAGCCGTTCCAGCAGATTTAGCACGTATTCAACCACTGTTGGACTCTCTCCTCTTAAATCCCACATCTCTCTTAACATTCTTCATGGGAATGGAGTGTCCTCCCATACACTAGTTCTGCTGGCGAGAACCCTGTCGCTTCATGTGGAACCGTTCGCAAAGCAAAAGTTGCCCGCAGACAGTTCTCCCAGTCCTCCTTGTGCTCGTAACAGAGCGCACGCAAAACTCGCTTAAGCACTGAATGCCACCTCTCTACACTATTTGACTGAGGGTGACAGACAGAACTGTGCATTAACTTTACCCCACACTTTTTCAAGAGTGTAGGATAGAGTGCGCTCGGGAATACTGACACTTGATCCGCCTGAATTTCGGCTGGAGACTTAACTCGTTGAAATGCTTCGGTGGAGCTGAGCTCTTTCAGGGGGATTGTGTCTGGAAACTTTGTAGCCGGACACAGCATGGTAAACAAGTACCTGTAACCCGATTTGATTTTGGTAGAGGCCCTACCGTGTCTATCACAAGTCGTCTGAAAGCTTCTGTTATTAGCACACTACTTTTAGTGGAGCTTTCCATGCCTCTCCTGGTTTACCCAAGCGCTGGCAGGTGTCGCATGATCTTACAAAGTTTTCTACGTCTTTGAAACAGCCAGGCCAGTAGTATTCCATAAGCAATCTTTTCTTTGATTTCTTTATGCCTAGGTGGCCGTACCACTCTTTTCCATGACAGAGACTCAAAAGGTCCTCCGTGTACTTAGTAGGTACGACTAACTGATCTAGAATCCTACCCTTTCGATCTCTGTTCTGCCGATACTACAATCATCCTCTCTCTTGTATCGTCACGTTGCATCTAGCAATGCCTTCTTTAGCTGTGTGGTGTAATTTAGCTAAGCTGTCATTCTTTTGCTCCGCTGCTAGTGACTCTCCATCCACACGTAAGAGGTGATCAAATTTCTTTGAGGCCGGCGATATTAACGACCCTGTCTTGCTTGCGATTACGTCGGCTTGCTCTTCCTGGAGGCGTGAACTTTGACACCCTAGTGATACGCTCTCATTGAGCTGGTCAGCTGGCAGGCTTTCCTCAACTGTTTTTTCATCCCTCGAGCCTAGCTCAGAATCGGGTATTGAAGTTATCTCTTGCTGCTTCCGCTGGAGCAGCTTTGCATTTTCAGCCGAAAGCGACGGGATTTTACGAGCTTGGCCTCGGGTGAATGCCTGTACTATGCGCTTTCCCAGTTTAAGCCCTTTTTCACGCAGTAACCGATTTGAACGCTTCGAAAAATTGTAAGGGTACTGCAGTGACAAAAGATTGGAAACTGCAGCCTCGGTCACTAGCTCCCCGAATGTTCCACTGATTTTGACTTTGGCCATGGGCAGACACACGCTGTGTTCTTCTACAGCCTGTTTGATCCATGCTACTTTTCTGTTGAAGTCATCTACCGTCACGTAAGACGGATGGACAATGTCCATCGTGGCGGCACTGTCTCTTAGCACCCGGCATGGTTTGCCATTAACTTGCAAGTCGGGAATACATGGGCTTAAAAGTTCCCTGTTCTGGTCTTTTTCCTCCCCGTAGGAGAAAACTAGGCTAGGCTTTCCACAGTTTACAGGTATATGTCCCACTTTGTGGCGTTTATTGCAGCGGATTAGTCTGAAAGTTTCGAATTTTCTTTTCTGCTCTTTCGGTACTGTTTCCCCGTTTGATTTCTCCTCGCTCTTTTCTGAGGGCTTTTCCTCCACGTCTACAGGCTCCGATCGTCTAGGCTGCGAACCCCTTTTAAACTGAAAAAGTTTCCGCGGTCCATTTCGACCGTCCCAATTACCGTCGTCGGCGTTCAGCTTTCTACGCGTTGCGTACTCTTCCGCTAATTCCGCCGCCCTTTCCACAGTGTTAACATTTTCTCTGTCTTGCACCCGCAGCTTCACAGATGGTGGGATGCTTTTGTAAAACTGCTCTAGACATATGCATTCAGTGATCATGTCTCTGCTGTCGTACGTTTCCGCGCTTTTCAGCCACTCGACTAGGTTGGCCTTTAAGCCGTATGCAAACTCCGGATACCCCTCGCTATCTTTCTTGCCTGTGCTCCTAAACCTTTGCCGAAAAGCTTCGGCTGAAAGGCGGTATTTCATCAGAAGACTAGCGTTAACTTTCGCATAATCATATGCATCTTCCGCAATGAGTCTGGCGATTACTTCCGTCGCCTCACACGGCAACATAGACAGCAACTGCTGTGGCCATGTACTCGGACCGAAGTTCATCTTCTCGGAAGTCCTTTCAAAATTGCTTAGGAGCAAGCCTATGTCGGTCCCGGCCTCAAATGTCTTTAATAGCCTGTCCATGCGGCATCATTCTGCCTCACTTGATCGTCGCAGAACCCCTTCACTTCCTTGAGACAACTCCAAACGTTTGCTTTCAAGTTCAAGTTGCATTTTTCTTAACTCGTGATCTTTATCGCGTTCCTCTCTCTCTTGTTCATCTTTCTCTCTGTCCCGTTTCTCTGTTTTTTTCAGAAGTTCCAACCTCATTTCAATTTCTTCCTCACTGGGCTGTTCGGAAATCAGCTGCAATAATTCCGATTTTAGGATTTACTTGCATACATCTAGGTCCAGTTCCTCACCAGCAATCAACAATTCAGCTCTCAGCAGTCTCCTTAACTCCATGATTGCTGCTTTACTGCCTTGGTCCTGCTCGCTAAATGTACCTAGGAAAACACAACCTAGCTAACAGTCAACAATGTAGCTTCCCTACAGTTCTAAACAGAAGAACCACAAAATGAAGCCTAGAGAGTCAAAGCAAGAGCCAAGCGCTCACCGCAGACACAGCACCACGTCGCAAAGTCCGTCTCACCGCTGTCAGCCAGTTGTGAGGATTGGCAGGTCAATCCCATCGTTCGTAATCAGTTGTCAAGATTGGAGTCGGGCATGAATTAGAAGGTAGCTGGCCCCTGCCGTCGTCCAACTTATCCACGCTGAGGACGTTGATGAAGGGAAGGACTGCTTCTCATCGAGAACGAGAAATATGGGTTTATTTACAGTATCTACATCAGGACGCTGCAGTTCATCAGTCTAGCATCACTGCGAGAGAAAAGTACACTGAGTAGCCACACAACAGCGGTTCATAAACATTCGGTCCTCCCTCGATCCCAAGGTGAGGGAAACGTTCGACCAGTCATCGTAAACGAGTTGCCTCTCTGCGGCAGGGCTTACAAACACACACACACACACACACACACACACACACACACACACACACACACACACACACACACACACACACACACACACACACACACACACACACACACACACACACACACACACACACACACACACACACGCACACACACACGCACACACACACACACACACACACACTTCCGCACAGGTTCACGGTCCGGAACACGCCTCCGCAGCGCGGGCTTCGCAGAAGTCGGAGCTGACGTCAGGAACGGCACATCCGATTCCCCTAGCTGACCCCCGCAGCGCGGCCGCCGGCTGTCCATTGTCTTGCGTCTTGAACGGCGCGTGGGCAGGGGTCCCCGGAGACGTTCCCTAGACAACTCCCCCGGTCATAGCAGATCAGAATGGCGGTGGCGGGTTCAGTAACAATAGTTGGTCTGCCGATCGCGTTTAGTCACAACGGCGCCGAGGCTAGAGCCTAAAGGTGGCTTTCTAAGAAAAGTTGACGCCGCTGTCGCAACTGGCTGGCAAAACTTGCAACTCAGTGGGCCGTTCTTAACACCGCATGCTTCAACATGGCAACGAGTGCCAAACGATCATTCGGCCGGGTAGTGGCACAATAGGAAACGCCTTTCGAAAGGGAGAGTAGGCAACGTCCCGTGCAGACGAGGAAGGAAGGAGACCATCGACAGAGTGTATTGGCTGCGTCAGCTTACCTCCACCTTTGCGCGGATAGCGTCTTCTCATCTTTTCAGCTTTTTATGCATTTTTGTTGATGAGGAATTCTTGCTGTGGGGGAAAGAGACGTCCTTCGCCGCCGTTACCGTAACTGTATCACACAAGGTGAACATTTGCACTATTCCAGGCAGGCGAAGCTATCATCAGTTGGCGTTTCCTGGAGTGGTCTCCCTCTCGTGTACTAGTTCAGATCAACACTGCTTCGCTTCGGCGATTGCATGAGCAGGCACTCTTACACCAAAACTTGGCCGATACCCAAATTCCCATTCATGTTCATGCAGTTTGCAAACAACGCAGAAAAAAATTGAGCGGCACATCTAACATAAACGACACCTGTTGTGGGATGCATGAGGATAGTGCTTTAGTTGCTATACGCAGAGCCTTTCCGTCGTGCATGTATATGAAAAGCATCCTTTTTGGGGCACTGCAAGGTGCGCAAATTGGGCTCAGCGTATCGTTAGCACCGACGTATGGGAAACGAGTTTGCTGGGGGCTTCTGAACGTAAGGCAACATGCATCAGGTCACGCGGCAGCATGCAAAAAAACTGATGTCAGCGGTGCCCACAACTCCAATTTTTATGCACGTGCACGTGTTCCGGGTAGCTTACAAAAGCACTGCGACTTCTTAGAGCAGTCGGGTCTCGCTATCCCGATGTTCCACGCGACCTAATTGTACCAGTGACAACCTTTCTTGAGGAAGTCGCTCGACGAGTCAACTGTATTTATTTCTTTTTACTTAGTCGCCCTGTCGTAAATATTTCGTTTTTACTGTCTACTAACCTTTGCGGCCACTCATTTATCGCCACCGCTCCTCCACTGCTGACCGCTGTTCAGGCGTCAACAGACTGCGACAGACAGTTACTGCGGTGAATAGCAATCTAATTCCCTTTCTAGTGTTTACATGCACAAAGCTGCATTTACCATTCCAGTTCTATAACGTTCCTTTAGCGGGTCCGTAGTGTGTAGAATGCTAAAAAAGGAAGAGAAGGAGCTACTAGAAAGAAAAAAAGAACACACGAAACCAGCTGACGATCGATGCCACCCACGGTTCCGTCCATTTCAGTCTCAATCAGTTTTTATTATTACACGGGTGTGTGTGAAGTGACTTTAGAGAGAATGGAAGAGATAAGTGTAGTGCCGTAACAATCTCTCACAGGAGGACACCTTAACAGCACTGCATGTGTTCCGCCGACGTAGAGCACTGCAATCAGCAGGCGATCTACTGAGACAGTGTTCCAAGCATCGGCCCGCACTCACATGGCCACCACGTCAAAAGCGGCAGTGACGAACCACTCACCACCCCTATTGGGGGCGAGGACTTACGGACCCGCCATCTGTCGGAAGCGCCTCCCTTGCGTGGTATCTGGGATAGCGCGGCACGCTCCTCATTGGTTTCGCTCACGGTGCGCAATAAAAACGCCACGCGACAGCCCTATTGCACATTTCTGTAAGTGCTCTCAAAACTAGGGAAGATTTTTATTGTCAAAATTATAATCTTCGGCAAATTGAAAGCAACGAATCGTTTACAGACGCTATCTCTTTGCCGAATATGTACAGTGAACGCCACTGCGCGCGGTTGCGGCGATGGAGTCTCCCGAACTGGCTTCTTGCGTGAAGGGTAGGCAAACGCTGTGAGCGAACTATGTGAAATATCTTTTTATAGTGGGCTGTCTGCATAACCGAATAGTGCATAACAAAATGAAGCCTCAATGCACTGATCACACGGGTTCGCAGCGACCGACTGTGCGTCTACATGCACGTACGGGCAACCTGTTTTGCTTTCGCTGCGAGTGCATTTTAGCACCGTACCAGGGGCTTTAGGCCGCAGAATATGAACGCTTGACAGTATACAAGCAACCATTCTTGCGTGGACGCTATAAAGGCTGTTCAAAAATAATTTTGTTATAGAGACTTCGACGGCTACGGCGACTGTGATGTGCCATCGCGACGATTCAATCTTTTTTATTTTCTATGTTCTTGGCCATATAAATATTATTTCTTAAATTGCGTCGCACTGTATGTTTATCGGTCTCATCAGAGGCCGTAATCCAAGGCCCCTATAACGTAACAGTATTCCAATATGTTTTTATTCCAATCTCCTGACGTCCAATTTGCGCAACCGCCGACGCAAGCGTCGGGCGGTCACCCGCAGAGTTGTCCGAACAGAACAATCAAACGTTCTCCTTGTTCGTAGGAGGTCACTTTTGTTTGCTTGAAAATCGAATAACATAGCCTACACTGAGTGGCTTGTCTCATAATTGGCTAGCAAGGGGCGAGGAGCACCTTCCAGTGGAGAGGGACTCGAAGGCGCCGAGTCACTGCACTGAAAATCGATAACCGGATGAAGAGGCTCGCGCCGGCTTCTGCGATTGGTCCGCTTTCCCTTGCATAGCTTGCGGTGGCTGGTCGAAAATCACGGCGGCGTGCAACGGAAGCTTAAGAATGACGCTAAAACGGATCTTCAGCAAAGAAGGGTTGGCAGAGCGAGGTCGTAAACGTGCCGAAAGTGCTCGAAAACGTTACATGGCCACGCAAGAAGTTTTATTATACGCAAAGAAACCTATGCTCTCTGGCAGGTGCGAGTGGCCAGTTGCTGAGCGATTGGCGGCAGCCATCTTTTATTGCTTTCGGAACGGGGCAGCCTGTGGCTATTCAGAAGAAAATTCAGTTTTGTTCGGCATATTAATGCATCTTTAACGCGTACGCTTTACGTTGACGCGGTGAACTTTCGCGGTTTTGTGACGTTGCGGGACAGGCAGGTAAGTGGGTGCAGCCCGAAAAATTTTGACCAATAGCCAAGGGCTAATGGCGAAAAGGCGTCGAATCAGAAATAACAATTTTTCTTTTGTTCAGTCAAATCATGCATAATCAGTGTGTACATGTCATATAAGATGGGGCGCTATCGCGGTTTTCGTGACGCCGCGTGGGAGACAGGTGAAGTGGGGGTGCTCCAAGAAAGTTTTTGACCAATCGAGGAGGCCTGATTGCAGAATTGGAATAGAAAAGTTTGGAATAGTTTTACGTTATAGCGCCCCAGTACATAAATTCATAACACAAACGTGACCATGGGCCATGTCTTTTTTAATTTCCTTCATACCGCTCCCTTTACAATCTAGTTAACTTGCCAGAATCTAGCGTCAACAACTTCAAGACCAAATAAAGCGTCATGACATTAGCCGGGCAGCGGGCGCGGGCGAGCGTCTCAGTGCGCGTTATCTGCTACTCGCCGAACATCGCAGTCCTGACACCGTAGCGGACATCTTCCTCGCGTCTGTGCTTGCTGCATACCGGAGTTGTAGCCAATGGCTGTTTGCTGATTCTAAGTTTCGCGAGCCAAGCTTCATGCATCTTGTCTTGCGGCTACGTGTGAATAAGGATGACACCGGGCTCCGTTGCGTACATCCGGCACTGCGGCACCGAGCAGTAGCCTTCTATGCTGCACGCCTCCATAAGCAGCCATTGCCTATTATAGTGCTTTTAAATGCTGCAATCAATCAATCAATCAATCAATCAATCAATCAATCAATCAATCAATCAATCAATCAATCAATCAATCAATCAATCAATCAATCAATGCATGAATCAATCAATCAATTAATCAACCAATCACTAATTTCAATATGAAAGACACTTGAGGGTACAGAGAACAAGCCATCTATAAGGCTTGACGAAGTCTGCACCCCCGAGTACTGGCAGACAAGGCGCATAACAAACACAGCATCCCAACATAAATAAACCGAACAGTGTACAGAAGTCAGGTGTATTTTTGTAGGGTCTTAAATCAGCTCCTATTCTCATAAATACTACTAAAAGAAGCGTAACACCAAATCATTTGTAAAAAGAAATAATAAAATAAAAAAGACATATGCTTGAACATACGCCAGGTTCACGTTGGTACATGAATACTGCGTGGGATTACAAATTCTGTTGCGAAAGCAAAAACCACCGAAAAATAGAATGTCACACCAGAGCAAATAACACAATCAGGTTTGGCACCGTGTTACATTTGGAATTCTGGATTATTAAGCAGTGCAGGTATCCGGTATTTTAACATCTGAGTGCCGTACTTTGTACGTGTTCTAGGCACCTTCCAAAGCTCACGCATTCTCAATGTACGCACATGCTCATGCAGGTAGATAACCAAGGCGGGAGAACTTCACCACTTAATCAGAACGCAGCGCAGGTGGGACTTTAAAGTGTCGTTTTGAAGTAGCTTCGGAGCTTCCGAAGCAGCTGGCGCCTTAGCTTTGTCCACGTGTGCCCTAATACCACGTCACGCCGACGGTGGCGCCATCTTTTCCGGTGGTGGAGCTCACCCCCAATATAGCCACTATCAGCAGCACTGACCATTTTACACAGAGAAAGGTTTGAGCGAGCCATTGTTGAACGTGCCAGCGGGGAAAAGGCCACCACACGAAGCAACAGAAGCACAATGGTGCTGGGCTCCACCAACACCCTCTAGCACCGCCGGTCTCGAGGGGTGCGCGCGCTGCTCTTCTTACGGCCTTCGCAATGGGGTCTGTTTCCGCCTCCCACCGCACCGCTGTGGGGTCGCCACTGCCCCACTGCTCCGCCGCTGCGACCGCCGTTCACGCGGAAGGAGAACGCGCGCCCGCTCCAAGTCCGTCCCGCGTGAGTGGTAACCGTCAGGCCCTGATATTTCACCCCTATGCATTATGCAAAGACCGCGCAATCAGCCTCTTCCATTTGACAGCTAAGAGTCATAAACAACAGAATAACTACCGCGCGCCATCGCGTGCTCTTCTTCAGTATGACTGCATGGTCGCATGAGGCTTTGGTACACTCACGTCAACACTTTCTACCCGTTAAATTTGGAGAGAAACAAATCTATCAGCCTCTTCAGTTTGCCTACTGATGGGTTTTAACCAGTGTGTAGAATTATAAGCGACCTGAAGCGTTTATATGACAGATTCCTAAGAATTCCGAAGCGTATAAGATATAGCTCCTGAAATCTCAAGCGCTGCCGTTTTTGTTTTGCATGAAAGCGGATTTAACATGAATTCATGACGCTGAACGGATTCGGACGCTGGACTCATCGAACACGGTTGGTACAGCACCAGGCAAAAGTTTTCTGATGCGGCGTCCTGAAACGTAGTCACTCGCGAGGAAATGCCGGCTGCAAACCAAACTCGATGCCGACTTGTCGTTGGAGACGAAATTTTATCTGGAGATGTTTTTGAGCCACTTTGCAAACAGTTCTGAATCACTCGGGAATTGATGAAAAGAAACGCCCTGAGTCTTACCCAACTGCGACTTGCAAAGCGGTGCGCAGCAGTACACCATCGCCGCGTTAGATGATCAACGGCGGGCAATAAACACCGTCGCACAGCAAATAACTTAATCCGTGGAAGAAACGGGTAGAAACGTGGACCAGCGCTCACAACACTAAAGGCCACGCTGCCTGCCAGCTCACAGTGCGATGAGAGCACTCCCCGTCCAAGAGAGAAATATGCGAGGCTCGAAAAAAAAAAAAGAAAGCAAGCGCAGACCAACAGTGACGTTTGCGCTTCGCACATAAGAGGGAAGTCAAGTTGGCAGGCTTTTCTGCACATTGTTAAGATCGGCGAATTCGGACCTTGGGAGGATTCTTAGAAAACCAACGTAAAGGCGGATGAGGCGGAATTCGAGACATAATTCGACACGCAGCTGCGAGGAATGCCGTTCGCCGAAGCAGCGGCGACAATGGCGTCGTCACGTAGCCGAGTCAGGAGACGATACCCCCTATTATTGACAATGTGGCGAGAAAAAGAAAGCAATGGATATGGCGGCATTGAAACTTATATGAATCCGCCGGGATAGATCAGTGGTTGGAGTGCTAAGCTACTGAGCCATTTCTATGAAGGCGAAATTCTAGAGGCCCGTGTACTGTGCAGTGTCTGTGCACGTTGAAGAAGGCCAGGTGGTCGAAATTTCCAGAGCCCTGCACATTGGCGTCCCTCATAGCCCGAGTCGCTTTGGGACGTTAAACCCCTATAAACTGTAAACCATTCCGTTAACCTTCGCATTAACTAAATTCTCTACCAGCACTTAACTTCGGCATGGACTAAGACACATGCAAGAAATTGACCGAAATACGACCTTCGGCATTTCAGACCGCAACATCTGTCATTTTCCTGTCATACCTTTCCGGAACGAGAGTGACTGGACCTTTAATGTTTCTATGGTTCGAATTTTTTTATGAAAACTCCGTTCACGTGTGAACTTATTGGCTGACATGTAGATAAATATTTAGCTTTTTGTTTTCTTTCGTTTCGGTGAATCGTTGAACAAGAAGCAGCGGAAAAACAGCACGAAACCAGGCGATCACCGCCCGCCGCCGCAGAAGCAGGCGGCCAGAGAGCTCCCTAGCAGTAGGGTCGTCGCGCCCCTGGCGGCGGCGTAAGGCGTAACTCTTGGAGAAAAACTCCCATTGCTTCCGCGGCGAATGCGAAGGCCGTAAGAAGAAAAGCGCGCGCTCCCCTAGAGACCGGCCGTGTCTCTAGGGAACTTAAGGCCTTCTAGCTGTACCCTCTCCCCTTGAGCTATTTCACGCAAAAGAGGCCCACATAGAAGTTCCGCGCATCGTGCTACGAAGCTACGAGCGGCGCACCTGTGTTGAAAATGAGCCTCGGAAGACCGAGTGGGCGTCGACGGCGATAACAATTCAATTATTTCCGGGAACCCTGCCACTCCTTGGATAGCTTCGTTGTTAGAAAAGTCCCCGCATGCTGCGACACGCTTCCGAGCGCACTTTTTTTCAGGACGTAGTCTCTGCACTTGTGCATGCACTTTTTTCTGTGCATGTAGTCTCTGCGCTTGTGCTGCGATCGCGGTTGTGTGTCCGGCAAGCCTTCATTGCCGCGGAATGCGGATTATATTCATGCCAGGATATGCCTAATAAGTGCTGCGTGCCCAATTGCTGGAGGAGTGAAAAATCGGGTCCGAAAAATCATGCGTTCATGTTTCCGCAAGATCAATGACAGAATATTGGGTGCCAATGCTATAAGGCAAAGAAGAGAAAAGCTGGAGTTCTGAGGAATAAGGCAGCTGTTTCTTTGTAAATAGTTGCACTAATGTTTTATATCTCAATTGCTAAACTTATTTGAGGTGTTGTAAATAATGGGGGGGGGGGGGGACTGCCGTACTGTATGTAATAATGCCCTGAAAGCGAAATTATTCGTTCAAAGCCAAATCTATACTGGAGTAAATACATGTGTCCTGAATGTGAAGAAGGGCACACCAGTGAAGTTGTCATAAGATATCTGTTATGGTGCAGTGGTAACATTTTGTTCCAGAACTTTTGCGGTCGCATGAACGGCAAACTGTGACGCCGACGATAAATGAAGGCAAAGAAGCTACTCTGCAGAAGAGGGCAGCACTGTGACTTTTCAATATAAGCCATGCTCCCTGTCATCATTTACCCGAAATTCGTTCTCAATCCTAAGGTTGAACCATTTCATATATTATGGACGGACTTTTTAATAATGTAGCGCGTAAATAGTTTTGCATAAGTAAAATAATTTTGCAACACCCTCTGTTCTCTGCGGGTCATCCGCTCAACTATGCCTAAATAAAACGGCGCTCTGATTAACGTTGCCCATAAGGGCGCAATCCCATCATTCAACCCGTATCCCCAAACACGCCGCCGGCCTCTTCTCCGTGATGTCACTCGCCGGGCGCTCAGGCCTTCTATTGTCTAGTGGCAAGAAGGGAGGAGGGGGAGGAGGGGTCGCAACAGGGACAAACCGGAGCATCGAGGGCAGATTTTCCCTTTACCATGAATGGATGAATGGTTGGATGCTATAAGCGTGACTGAATGGCGTCGCCTGCATGGTGTGAGAATCCGAACTACACACTAGATTGGCAGCACAGAAAATGGCTTCCCGCCGATCGGTTTGCTACTGGCAACTCGGAGGCGCCAGGGAGCATGATTTATTTGCATAAAATAAAAAAAATTGCGTGGCAATATGACGTTACCGAGCCATTTCTGCACGTATAGGCCATAGCTCTACCAACTATTACTTGCTGAAGATCCGTTTTATCGGCATTTTTAACCTTCTGTTGCACGTCGCCGCGATATTGGATCAGCCACGGCAAGCTATATTAAGGGACAACGGACCAATCGCACAAGCCAGGATCACCCTCCTCATCGGATTCTCTTACATTTACTGTGATGGCTCGCACCGATGGAAACCTCTCAGCTTGAGCGTTTACTTGAGCGTGCTCCTCGGCTCGTGTGAGCCAATCATACACTCTTAGCACGGTACCTTTTATGGTAACCTGTAATCACGAGTAACTTGTAAAATAAAGGTTACATGCAAAATATTTTGATGTTTTAATTAAATGTTGTTGCGTATAGATATATCTATAGGTTACAAGAGTCAGAATTGACGGATTTAAAGGTTAATTCAGCGCAAGGCGCCTTGTAACCTTTAGATTTTAACCTCTAAAGAACACTGCGGTGCATCGGTGAGGAGACCTACACCATAGATTGGACGTTTACTGATAAATGTATCCTAATGTGTTCGTGTTCTACATTTATGATATGGTTATTACAAACGTAGGACATCGGCAGTTCGGGCTGCATTCGGTCCTAATTTCTGTCAGCCAAGCAGTTACATAGTTCACGATATAAAAAAATAAATCTTGCACGATCGCACTTGCAAGTTCATCTGCGCGCTGTTCTTTGACGACCCTCCATACTTGGCGCACAGCCTTATTTGAAATATCAGCAACGAAGACTGTGTCATCGAATCATGTGGCGTGCACTGCCTGCCGAAACCGAGCGGTCGAACGTGACGGAAGCCCCCTGTTCTTGAACGCATTCTAGCCGCCATGAGACAGGCATGGAACATCGGTATTTCAACGCGAGAAAGAAAAGCGGGCGAGTTTCTTTGGAAAAATGAATATTTTTAACAAATTTCATGTACGAGGCGAGAAAGAGCAGTAGAAGAAAAAGCACACGAACGCGATGGGTCTTTCAGCAAAAGGTTGTTGAAAACATTGGATGGTTCTATCACATATATCAATATAATTCAACTTGTCTACTAAAGTGTCCCTGTGCAGGACATTTCAGCTGTCTGCATACATTTTCTGCCTTTAACCGGATTCGTTTCATGCCCTGCACTGCTTTGATGCTGTCAACCAAAAATTTCCCATGCTTAAGCCATTAGCGCTCAAGTTGAGTTTAATAGTTAGCATGCAAGAAGTGCGTGCCTAAGAAAACCATGCCGACGCGCGGTACCAGCTAGGCAGCGTGCGTACATCAGTATAAACGCGCGGCGAGTGAGCTGGGGATGCGGTACACGCTAGGCGACCGGCGCGCAAATAGACAACAACCTACATGTCGGCGAACCATTCTGCATTGCACGTAGGATGCTTTCTAATAAAACTTGTAGCAACTGATTCCACTGCCAGCTTTCTTTGGGCGTATTAAGCTGTTCCGAATATTGGCACTACCACGACATCAGATTTAAGTTACAGCAGACACGAAACGCGGCAGACGTTTAGTGAAACCAACAGGATGCCGCTACACTCACATAAAAGCGAGCGCCGTCCGCTCCGTTGTCTTTTTAGGAGATATAAACAGATGAAAAGAACGTTAAATGTGTGAAGCCGCCAACTGAGAAATGAAATCTTTATCACTGTCCAAACACGAAATGCTTCCACCACCACACCAATAACATCATTGGCACCTTTGACATTTATTTCTGTAATTCATTGCTTGTTTTCATTTTTATTTCATTTTTGCTTTGCCTCTAAGCGCCTCTTTCTAACATGGCGGAAGCGAGCAGGCATCAACCACACTGGCGTGCGGACATCCACCGTGCTATCATCTCTCCTCATCAGTCCAATCGAAATAACTCGAGTTGCACGCTGGGAAGTTTTTAATCGGGAGCGGGAGGCTTGGACCCAGCGGGAGTGGTTAGCGCGCTGTCGTCCTGTCGTTGTTGCAGTTGTCGTTCTGATGTCACCAGACGGCCATTATGTTTGACTTGTTTGAATACCGTCCTATCACCATTGTCTGCTGCCACCACTTGTAGCCTGCAGTAGTTATTACCGCTTTTACTGGGAACTTGCGCCATCCGCTGCACGGTCATGCCTTTGTGCAGCAGAGACCTTTTCGGTGTGTTGCGCGGTCGCTGCAACGAGCCGGGTTGTGACTGCAAGCGATACACCATTCTGCGCCTGTCGGAAAGTGACAACCGGGTGAGGTGCGACTATTGTGACCACGTCCCAAATGCACACGGAAAAATATGTGATCTCGGTAAGCAGAACTTTTGCTTTTAATTATTTTTAGGCGGATAGTACGTGAATTCATTATAGTTCGCAATTCAACATTTGACACAGTACATGCTCTCGCTCCGCGTATGTGTTTCTGAAAGAAGTGATTGTTGATATATTTGCTTCTTTGTGCTCTTCGATGAACTTTGAGCTAAATTCGATGTTGTCATATTGTGCAAATATTGGATTATACTTTTCTCAAATATTGAGCTTTTAGGCGGGATGAGTAGTGTCAGTGAAACTAAATGACCTTAACAATACGTTTCTTGTACTGGCACCGTGCTTTGGGCTGATGTAGTTGACAGAAATCGTTCACTATTGCACAACTCGCCGCGCGCACCCTCCGTTAGCCATGCTGTGGTGGTGCCTGACTGCCCGCGCCCTGGCCTGGAGATAATCTCCGGTGCACATGTGTGAAGAGGTCGGGCAAGCCGAGGTGGCTCGTGGTTGCATTTCCGCTGTCTTTCGGTGCGCGTAGTGCTGGAGGTCGCGTAATCTCAAAAGTTCGGAGACGCGTTGAAGGGAGCAACAAAACAAACTTTCGCTCCCCTCTGCGTTCTTCAAGCCAACTTGATAGCGATTGTTCGCGGTCGTCAAATGAGATATGTTCATTTATGCCTGTGCTTGCGTGACACCATGGTTATTAGTAAGCTAATGATTACTGTTACGGCAGGTAAAACTACGTACCTTAGTTTGAGTAGTGGTCTAATGCTTTGCTATCGCTATTAGTGCTTCGCTTCCTGGGTGAAAATGTTAGTTTTTTCTATTTTCTTTTACTCAAACGGGCCAATAATTTAACATGGAAATCGGTGGTTAGCATTGACTAACTGCGAAGAATACACAATTCTTTTTTTACCGCAACGTCAGCCCTTCTCTTACATCTTGCTTTCAAATTTCGCACAATGATATATGATTATATACAGCGTTGTTCGGGAGAATACATGTTGTATAGCGTTCGCATGAATTTTGCTTATGTACGCGTCTTTTTTTTTCGCCAAGAGCTATGCAATGCGCTCTGCATTACTTTTGTGAACACTAATGGTGTTCTTTCGTTGCGTCTAATCACAGAAACGAACAATCCAGCCGAGGAAAAGGCGCAATGCAATGTGCCATGCATCGTGTTCGAGGCCTCAGTGTCAGATGAAACCATGCAAGCTTGCACCTCTAGTCTCTCCTCAGTGCAATATGGTTAGTATAATGTGGAATGTTGGCCAAAGCTTTTTTGATTGCCTAGTGTATCAAATATTTTAAAGCGAAGCTTTCTTTGCCACTTCTCTCGACTTTTCCACTGCTGCTGCTGTCGCTGACCTGCACGCCGCGTCGGGGAGTGGTTGAATACGTAATGTATATAATGTACGCACTCTACGAGAAATTACATTGTACGTGTACATAGTAGGGACGCGGGAGCGGCGTCTGTGAGGCCTTTCCAGCAAGAACTGCGCGGGTGTCGCCACAATGCCCTCTGGAGCTCTTTAGTCGTTGTCACAATGCCCTCTGGAACTCCTCGGCCACCGACACAATGTCCTCTGGAGGGCTGTAATTTCGCGTTAGCCTGCGGTATAAGCATTGTAGAAGCTGCAGCGCTTATGTACTCACGTGCAAATTTCCAGAGGGGAGATAGTCGATGGAAAGAGAATACAGAGAATGCGTAAAGCCAACGCCCTGACCAAACGGATGAATAATAGCTGCTATTCGCTCGTGGCGCCTTGCATATATAGTATGATCGCGGGAGAAGGGAAAGACGCCACAAGGAAGCACGCTTCATTCGGGGTCCCTTAAATAAAAGAAACGTCGCTACTAGACATGACAACAGTTGCGTAGAAACTGTAAAAATGTTAGTTTAAGAATGAAACGGCACGTTTCTGCTATTTCTGAAAAATAAACACCCTGCAAGTTTGTACATGATGACAACTGATGCAGGCGTGCAGATGCAAAGCTGCACTCAGTACCGAAGCGTCAAGACGACAGCACGCAAGCGGCTGTCGAGCAAATGAACATTTCAGCCACGAAGCCATGCGCCCGTGTGAGGAATGGCAATGCTAAATTCCTTGCAGCATACGAACAGTGGCGCACAACAATGCCTCGAGCAAACACGCCTCGCTGTTTGGTGTACTACGTTGGCAAACACAAGTGGTGCACGTAAGGTAACATTTAACATCGCATCAGGACTGTCGTAGGCCGTCAACATCACCGCCAAATATTGCCACTGAACGCAAACAGCACAGAAAGCTTTGCTTACATCGATTCCCACAGTGCGTGGGATCTATATATTTTCTTTTTCTTTTTGTTTTAGAGAAGACTGTCCAAGTAGGTGCCTCCATAGAAAATGAATCGGCCGGCGTGCCTGTGCAAGAATCACAGCCTGGCTGCTGTAAAGGTAAATCCATAGCGCACACATGAAAGAATTGGTTTCATTAGGTGCTTTGTTATCACTTGTTTGTTTTAGACTCCGCACCGCGGCGCCACGTGGAAGAGCCGCCAATTGACAGCCCAGTGGTTGCCATGGACACAGAGACCCGCGATACTGAATGCGGCCAAGGTATGTAATGTGAAAGATAATTTACTAGTTCATAAGGAAAACATCTAAATGTAACGATGCTAGATATTACATTCATTTGTAAGCTTTTCACATATCGTCCAGAAAGCTCTCTGCATTCACCTTGTGATTACTTGTACTCACATCTGTGTTACTGTTCAGTACTTATATTGTAGCATTATCATTTGTACTGGTCAGTAGTGCGAGTCGAGCGGAGCATCAATACACGATTTAATGCTGTCGCCTTAGATTTTCTTCGCCTGAAATAACACTAAGGATGGAAGGATTGCTCATATTTTATATGCGCTTGAATTGATGTATGGTAGTCTTCTGGCGCTATTTTTATTCATTCCTTCCGTTTAACTAGACTGCACGATAATTAACATATGAAGGCACAGAATGTAGAGAAAGAACAAATTGATGAAATTAGATGAAATTGTTACATTATATTTCACAATTTAATTTAAATGTGTTTTACTGCAATTGAAAGTTAATAAAGGTGAGGTAAGCAAAAACCGTAAAAGACATCCTGCCGGACAGAACGTACACACAGCCAACTCATGAAGTGTGCGATGCTGTACCAATTTACCTGGTGAAATCTCGTTAATGCGTGTCTTGTGGGAATGTGGCATAATTACGCGCTAAACGGTAGTATGGACTAACCGCCATGTAAAATATGCCTCTCTTTACGTGGGTCACTGTTACCAACAAAGAAATAAATGGGATGCCACGACAAATGTTACCTAAATTCCATCCTACAGGGTATTTGCTTGCTCCTTTGTCTAGCGCTGAAAAATTCCTGCGCTTTCTCGTACGACCGCGCGTTATCGCAAAGGTGACATCAATGAGAATTACGCAAATTTGGCAGGGAACGCAGATGTAAACATGAAGGTGGAGTAAATGACTCTTACCGATTTGCTCAATGCCTGTGTGCGCGTTTGATGATCGCTTTGTTAATTAGGCAAAACCGGCGCAGATTCATTTACGAGCGGTTCTTGATGCCGCGTCCTGCCTATCGTGCCGTGCATTTCTTGTGCAGCGCCTCGACCATCACGCGCACAGCGTCGCTCTGCCGGGAACGTTGCTGTACCGCACACGTGCGTGCTTGCCGGCAAACCTGCACCCACGTGTCGTGGGAGCATAGTTACTTTGTGCCCGCGCCGCTCCTGGCCGTGCACGGAGAAGGCGCGTATCTTCTTGAGCCAGCGGTGGCGAAGGCTCCCTTGTTCAAACTGCGGCGCAGTTAAAAGGGTTTTGCTAAGAGAGGCGGCAGAGAACGGTGGCGCGTTTTAGTTAGCGCCTATCAAAAGCGTGCAGTACACATACAACAGCGCTACGCACTACACCGCGCGCGTTGCCGAGCAGATCGTTGAAGATGCTTTACGCGATAGTGTCGGAGGCGACAACCCATACAGGCGCGCTCGTCGATGGTTATGTTTATTCTCGGCTGAGGTCTCCACCATGTTTCGGTGCATTTTTTATATTTATCTATATAGGAATCGTATGACTCGCGCTTATGTCACAATCGATGGTGAACTGGTCTGTACATTTTCCTAAAAGGCGTGACGTCCTTTGCGGCACATCATGGCGTCAGCCACACCGCGAAATGAGGCGGCGCCTTTATGCGAGAAAAAAGTACTGTTGGTACGCTCTAGTCGGGAAGCATAGGACAAGCGACTACGGCTTAAGCGGTCAGCCGATTTTGGCTCGATGAAGACTGGATCGAGAATTCGTCGCCACTTCATTTTGACCGTTAGTGCGCTTTAAGCAGATACGGATTAGCGAGGTTTTATTTATGTCGGCAGCTGTCCTTCAGTATACATTTTTGGATATTTCAATGCATGTACTGAATAAAGCCCTGAAAATTAGCACAAATAATTCATGCTGTTGGTGGCACTAACTCTGAGGCCTATGCTTTGTACTCATGCACAAACATTAACAATAAAGCGGAATGGGGAAGGCGGAAGCACGGGCAGAGCCACAAGAGTACCAAAATGATAGAGCATCGCCGATGTCACGAGCAAGTTGTGTGCATGTCTCCCACTGGTGGCACATTCTCCCGCTTGTATTGCTCTCTTGTGAATTCTACTCATACATAGGAAAAAATGGTTGCCTCCAATCCTTTATTTTACAACACTGCCTGTCATTTTCGTTTAGTTGTTACTATAAAGAATCATAGTTCCTCTGAATAATTTCATTAGGTGTACTGTGGTAATAATTTACCAATTGGTAGAATTTATCCCTGTGGGCTTGTACAGTAGCATGAGTTTGTTTATTCACATGCTCTCTAGGGCAAACATTGAAGTGCAGTAGTACTGCCAATGAAATGTGCTTCACAAATTTTTCTTTGTCTAAAATAATCTAATATGAAAATAAGGGGGTACTTATTACATGAGTGTAGCTCTTACATGAGCCCGTAGAACGGGAGGTGTATCCATGACTACAGTTTGTATCTCGCACATTTGCAGATTTTTCACAAGCAGTGCCCGTCGTCAGTTCGGAAGGAAACAAAAGCAAGGTTCCCACAGGACTCACTGCATCTAAGGTCAGGAAACACACTTGTGTAGTAGCAGATTTACTACCAGACACTTTTATGCCTTTCTGTTGCATGTGAGACATGTACACAAAAACAAGGTCCCATTAGTGTGTACCATATGCAAAAGGCGGCTTCCCAATATGGCGCTTTACAAGTCTCATGTTGAGAGCACTTGCCCTTGAATTAGGAGCAATAAGGGTCCAGAAATTGCCAACAGTAGTGAAGCTGACTCTTGTAATCCACAGCCGGTGACTGACAGTGATTTGGGAGGCACTTCTGTCTCTACACTACGTTGCGATATGTACAAAGGTACGGAGGCCTCTGAAGTTCCAGCAAGTACGTCCATTCTTTTGAAACTTTCGTGTTTGGCGAGACAGCTTGAAGCGCAACATCGCTGTACAAAAGCAGCAGTAAACGTGGTTGTTGCTGGGGTTGGTGACATTTTGGCTACAGCTGGGGCTCCAATTGATGTGTCTGTCGTACACAGTGACAGGGCAAGAAAGGCATTATATGCTTTTCAAGGCATATATGTTCCAGCTGAGGAGATTAGGCTGCCTTCTAGCCAAAAGGCTTACTTTGTACCGTTGAAGTCTATGCTGGAGAACTTGTTGCAGCATCCAGGTTTCCTCCAATTTTTCAAGTCCTCCCTCAGCACTTCGACCAGTGATCTGCTTAGAGATTTTACTGATGGGACGCGTTTTCAGACACACCCACTTGCAAGGTCACATCAGGAAAACACTATTGTTATGACTTTGGAATGTGACGACATTGAATTAGCCAATCCTATTGGAATGAAAAGGAGCCTGAGAGGAAAGCTTACCGTTTTTTATATCTCCTTTGTGAATGTGCCACTATCATTGAGGTCACAAGTCAGCAACATATTCTTGCTTGCAGTAGGAAATTCTAGTGACCTGAAGTCACTAAAACAAAGGCTGTGGTGCTACAGGATTTCATTTCTACACTAAAGACACTGGAAACTGGGTGCAGTTTGAAAACTGATCATGGCCAGGAGCTGTTTGGTTTTTTGCTGGCATATATTGGTGATTCTTTGGCTTGTCACAATATTGCAGGTTTTAAAGAAAGGTTCAGTAAAAACGCACGATTTGCCTGCCGTACGTGCATGCTGCCAACTCTGGACTTTCATAAATTTCGTCATGAAATACAGTGCCCTCTCCGAACAGAATCGCAATACAGGGGACACTTGTTGGAACTGCAAGAGGCAACTTTGAAAAAAGTGCGCATTGAATTGTCAGCAAAATACGGTATAAAGACTAGGTCTGCCCTGGCAGACATCCCTCATTTTTCACTGCTATCAGACCTCCTCTATGATCCCATGCACAGCTTGTTGGAAGGAGTTGTTCCCCTAGAATTGTCATTGTTTAGCAAATTAATTGTGAAAGGGGCAGCATGGATGAGCTTAAGTCAGTTGAACAAAGCCTTGTCTGAATTCAACTTTCACAGACTTGTAAGCAAGAGTGATTATCCAAGATTCTTTGAAGCTGACTTTAGCTTTCGATCCTCAGCATGCTCGAGTTTGGTCCTTTTGCTACATTTTCTTTTAATAGTTAAGGACTTTTTGCCAGACGGTTATGCGCAGGAGTCGCATTGTGAGTGCTTTGTACTGCTTCGTGTTATTACGCAGTTGCTTGTTTCACCAGTCATGTCCCCAGATACACTCGGTGAACTCGACTACCTAGTAGCTCGCCACAATGAGCTCTTTGTAAGTCTGTATGGCCCTGATGCATTCAGACCTAAGCATCATATGCTTGTTCATATTATCACACAAATAAAGCGCTTTGGTCCTTCCCACCATCACTGGACCATGAGATTTGAAGGAAAAAATGCACTCCCGAAGTCCAAAAAATTTTTTAATTTTAAGAATATTCCCAAGTCTGTAGCTGAGTTTTTCCAAATGAAAATGTCCAGTGATCTGTGGATGGGCCCAGGGCTGCCAAACTTGGATTATACACACAGCAATACTGTATCTGAAATTGGTGTACCTGTGTGCTTGACATTTGCTTTTGTGCAATGGGGGCTTGAGCCCCATGATGTTGGCCGAACTGCAATGTCTGTATAGTCTGCCTGTGTCTCAAATGTGAAGATCTCGCTGTCAGATGTTGTAGTGTTTGCAGAAAATGATGAACCAATGTTCGGTCAGGTAGACACTATTGTACATTGGAGAGACATGGTCTTCCTAACTCTGCACATGCTTGCCAAGGTTAGGTATTCGAAAGAAATGAATGCATTCATTCTGATGAAAACACCCTATACGTCAGTAATTCGGCCTGAATCCCTATTTTATCCTTGGCCACTGTACACCTACACAAAAGATGACCTTCTGTATGGTATCTCAAGATGTGTTTGTGAATCACCCTTTCCATAATGTCCACTGTTTACAGATAATAAAAGCTTAAATAATTTTGTTTAAATTCTTGTTGTATGCTTTGCTGCCCACCTTTTTTCTCTTTTCATGAAATGTTTTATTTTCTAGATTAGGAATGCAATATAATTGTATATTAGAAGACGTGCCTCCTTGTAACTTGTTTTAATATTTTTCATAATAAATGCTTGCTTCTCAGGAATTATATGGTTGGCTTCTTGACAACTTACCACAGTTTTCGAGGCCGTACAGCCAATACTGCTTGGAAAACTTGTTCCAGAAAAGGTCCACAAAAGGCTCTGTTGCATGCTGCGCACAGAAATTACTATTCTTTTGGAGTAAGTGAACCTTCTCTTAACCTTTGTGCTAAACATTCAGATCGTTCTTTATATGCACCTTAGAGGCCACCTGGACGTATGACTTAGAAAAGCAGTAGCATTTTAATGCCTGATAGTATACTCTAAGAAAAGCTAACACCCTTTGGAGTGCCCCTTCTGCCACACAACAATAATCGTCATCTGCCTTGAGGCGTTTCCTTTCTTTAACGCTGCGAGCCCGGTACTTTCCAGTAACGAACGGCATGCGCGTTATCAGCATGATAGCATTCCCGACAGGAAAGTAGCGGGCCTGGTGTTTTCAAGAAAGGAAACGCATCAAGGCAGATGACGATTATCGTTGTGTGGCAGAAGGGGCACTCCAAAGGGTGTAAAATTTTTTTTAGAGTGTAGACATACAGTAGAACCTTGTTGATACGATCTTGTTATGTGCGATTTTCCGGAAGCAACGTTTAGCACATCGCGAAACTGCGAGTGTATGATACGTTTTCCGGCCGCTAGATCTCACGCAATCAAGAAAATGCGGAAGGCGCACGATCGACAACAGTAGCCGCCCGCCGCGGCACCTTCAATTGAACACTCGCCCGCCCGTCTCACGTGAAACCGCCGGCGCGCACTCAGTTTATTATTCCGAGATCAGCAAATCACCACCCGGGTCGTTGCATGCCGCATTCACAGCTATTGCCGCAAATCCTATTGCGATATGATCTTCACCTATCTGTTTACAGCGTGTGGTGTCGTTGAAGCGTACTTCACGCTTTTATTAGACGATAACCCAAACGCGCCGCCGTTTCCTGCTGCAAACTGCGATCGTATTACACGGTTTCCGGTCGCTAGCTGTCACGTAAAGAAGATAATGCGTTAGGTGAGCGCGATAGAGAACAGTAGTAGCTTCCCGCCGCATCAGCTTCCCCGCAACACTCAACCGCCCCGTCTCACGTGGAACCCCGGCGCGCACTCGGTTTCTTATTCCGAGATTATCAAATCTCTCGAGTCGTCGAACGCCGCATTGACAACTATCGCCGCCAATGGTATTGCGATAAGCGTCTTCACTTATCCGTTTTACTGTGCGTATGGCGAAGTGACGGAAGCGCACTGCACGGTTTTGGTAGGCGATATTCACCCAAATGAGCCGGCGCTTCCCGCTGCAGGCGGCGCGATGTGAGCATACCGTTTCGTTCCGGCGGCGTCCGGCGTCGCCCATCAGCTCGATTTCGTTTCGCCTTCCTGTCGCCGTCTTAAAACACTTCGCAGTAAGAAAACAACAGAACGCCCCGCCATCTCGACGCTACGTCATTCGTACCGCAGCGAATCTGACGTCAACACGATGCTTGTAAATTTAGGAAGCGAATGTTTGCTCGTTTACACGGCCGATAAAACTACTATCCTTACTTCGTATCGCCGTGTATAGTAAGTTTGATGTTGCAATCGATGCTTCGCTTTCTTGCGAAACCAATTTTTGTTGCATTACTTATAATCGGACGTTTGCCCGGTCACCACGTTCTTCTCGCGTTTTTTCTTCAAAACTAATATGAACGATGTTTTTCTGTATAAGAAAAGGCAAAAGCAATTGCAAATTATTTATGAACGTTCACATATTTGTCCCATTCTTGATGTAATGGCACCCAGTGCCTTACTACAAAGTGAGATAGAACAGTATAACATCACATTTCAGAGTCATTTAAATGTAAAATAAGTACATGTGATATATGCATCATAACAGGTGCATTGGTTATTTTACACCACTGTTGACGGAGGATCTGTATAAGCATGCCTGTGCTCTTCTAGTGAATATGATCTAATCACCAGTGGGAACAAAGCGCAGCGCCGCTGGCAATACAAGGCGCTAGGAGATGCGCTTGCGGCAAAATATCCGCTACTTCTGTGGGATGGGCCAAAGCCTGGTAGCTGCCAATCTAACAGAACCGGCCATGCATGTCTATGTAAGTGAAATGCTTTACAATGTACCTCAAGGAACATCAACAGCAGCTAACCTTACAATGCAGGATTGACGAATCCCTAAAAAACTGTTCAACCATAAGGGCTTTGCAATAGTTAACAATGCTAGAACAAGAAATGTGTCGGGTGCCTGCGTTTTGTTAAGTGGGCTTTGTCAAGGTGGCAACTGCTTCTCTTGGCATAATTTTATGGCTCCATCTCATTCATGCACATGGAGAGCGCAAGGTGTTAATGGAATAATGAAGGAATAAGAAATGCTCGAAAGAGTGGATGTTAGAGGTAACTAGAAAAGTAGTGTGGTTGTACTGCCAATGTTTTCAAGGAAAGTTACGAGATTAGAAACTTATCTTCTTCATGCAGGCATGTGGCATCGCTTGCTTGCAGGATAAGGTACTTTGCTGTTTTTGTTTACCTGTACATTGAAGAACTGGCAGCGCAAGCCCTTGTGTTCTCTCCCAAACTCTTAACACGTCGATTCTATAGCATTTCTGCCCACCTCGCAATATTCCATGCGTCTGCTTTTTCTCTTTATTTTCTGTAGAGATGGGAGTTATAAAAAAGTTGCAAAAAAGTGGTTGCTTCTCTCATGAAGATAAGTGCATTTTCCAAAATGTCGACTCGAGCGACATCTCCTGTTTGTCCACGGTTGATCACATAAAGTCTAAATTTTTGCATGAACCTCGGCTTTATTAGAACATTGAAAATGTTTCACTATATGGTACTTCATCATGATGTAGTATTAAAGCTGAAAATAACGAAAAACTTTTCATTAGTTCTGTAAACCATATAAATACTACACTCAGGTTCAAACACGGCAATAAAAATTTTGAAGCCGGGCCAGTTGTGAATATTCACTGTATGAAAATGTCACTAGTGTGTTCAACATTTCTTGCAGTTCTGTTTGTAGAATAAAAGCTTAACAACATTATAGTGATTGTTCACAAAGCTCCATGCATGTGCTAATTAATGCAAAATGGCACTGTGGTTTAAAAATTTTTCCAGCACACATTCCTTGTGTTCTTAAATAACGTCAACATAAAATCTAAAATGTTTCATTTACTACTTCTTATGCTGCAGCATGCATGATACAAGCAGGCAAATATTGTGAAAACAGGCAGAAAGTATGCTCAACCTTGTAAGCGCTGCAGACTAATTGTGAATTATTACCAACTTGCCCAGCTTTCTGTATATTGCAA
The DNA here is from genome assembly GCF_050947875.1 of Dermacentor variabilis. Taxonomy (NCBI): domain Eukaryota; kingdom Metazoa; phylum Arthropoda; class Arachnida; order Ixodida; family Ixodidae; genus Dermacentor; species Dermacentor variabilis. The sequence goes on along the minus strand of NW_027460456.1, from coordinate 689,276 downwards.
AATCTTTACCAGAGTAATCTAGGTACCCTTTATGAGTATCAAGGAGTTCGCGCATTGTCAGTTAATAAATTCTATGCAGGTGTTCTACTGTTGTCTCTGCATTCTATAGCAGCAGGCTGCTGGAGTGGTATGCTGTCCCTTTCACTTATCACAGTATCAGCAAAAGCAGAAATTAAGCCTGCTTCTTCTCCAGTGTTATTACTCGATAGACAGTTTCCGGCAACAAATTTTGTGAATAAGATTACTTAATGGTGGAAAAAAATATTGCATATCATATATGTAAACAATATCAGTATCATTTATAAATTATACAGTTTTATATTATGACTCGCACAAAAAAGAATCCATCCTTACAACTTGTGTAACGCTGATTGATTGCTGCTCTTACAGTGCAGATTCATTTTATAAGAAGACTGTCAGTGGCGAAAAAAGTACGGAGACACAGGGAGAGAAGAGTCGCTCCTATTGCTTCAATGCCACCTGTAGCAGTTACAAAGGAGACAGCCTTTGCCGAGCTTCAAGTTTGCTTGACCACTTTATAGTTACTTCATCTAGTTCTCATAAATGTGTGGCATTGGTGAATGTGCATGTCTTGCGTTATATGGGGCTTTGGCTGATGCAGAAGTACAGACATTGTGTTGATACAAATCGACTGGCTTTCAGGTATTAAGGTCAGCCAACATCAACAGCACAATGCTGGATCTGGGAAGGATGAGAAGCCTCCTGGAAGTGACTTATGAAGACCGCAGCAAGGAACACGAAGACACCCTGCCTCATTATTTCCTAATTGAAGAAATTGTAAGTTCACGATGTTTGTCACTCATTCTTAAGCTTTACTCAGTCATATTATTTCAACTAGGACTTGCTGAATTTAATTTGTTTTTACTTGAGTGTTAGTGTGTATTATCAGCTGCTGAATCTAGGTGTCGTCACCAACATGATGTAATTCAGTACAGTAGGCTCCTTATAAAGCTTTCAAGAGGCAAGGAAAGGCTGTTTAGGAATGGGAAAGCTGTGCTTAAAATTTTTAATAGACCCTGCGTCAAGCACACAAAAATAACTTGTTCCAGAATCAATGTAAGGCATCAAGAAAAAATATAGCCAAAAGGAAAGAAGCTTTAATAAGTTCAAAACTTCCAAGGCTTCCTTATATGCTTGCATTGAGTTAGGTGCATGCAACAATTACGATTAGGCAGCATAAGCTTTCCAACATACCTGTTCATATTGCCTGAACTCCTTTCCCTGTATACAAGCAACATATGTTGCAGCTAACAGGAGGTATTACACAAAGGTTATGTTGATTTGGCTACCAAAGGCGTGTTAGGCATATCTGTGTATCTTGCTCATTTTTTTTGCACCGTAGTGCTGATTTCATTTCTGTCATACAAGTCAAAGTATCTACTTGGTAGCTGCACTTTTCAATTGGTTACATGTTGCAAACAGGTGAATATGACTGCTTTTACACTTTGATATTTCCTGCAAGAAGTAGTGCAAACCTATAGGAATGAGTGAGCAATTTGGTGAGATGCCTATTACATATCCTATTTGGTGCTCCAGCAAGCATCAGTACACTTGCCCATGATTTAGAACATTTACATTGCTTAATGTGACCTTGCGGTAATTATTACTAGTGGTTTTGAGATTCGGTTTATCTTATGACTATTCTTTTCCAACTCTGCATTGAAGTGGAGCTTCGTTTTTCATGCAAGGTTGGGGAGCTCGAAAATAAGGTGAAAGCAGCTGTTGAAGTGTTTTCTCAGAAGGAGCCGCGAACGTGTTCGTTGCTGGACATCAGGAAGCACTTGCAAGGCTGCTCTGGCTACACATGGATCATTGAGGTATGTGAACAAACTGTTTGTTGCATGCTCCTGTTCCCATTTTTCACTTTCTTTTAAAGCTGATGTGCGGAGTTAACGGTCACAAATATGCAAGAATAAATAAGAAGATGAATTATTGTTTTATTTCAAAGCATAAAATGTGCCTTCGTGTGGCAGCTCTCTAAAAACAATGGTCCCATAAGGTTCCTTGAACAGAGCTCGGCCAGCATGTATGACTGTTAGTCTCATTGTGTGACAGTTAGGCTTTAAACAATGTAACCGTAAATTCCACTCTAACTTGTGTACGCCTAAAATGAAAGTGCAAGTTAGCTATACAGGCACAAACATATCTTTATTACGCTTGGCTGGATACGCGAAAATTCAGATTTAATGGTGGTCAACTTATGAAAAGCCTCCAGGAGCGTTCCTGGTATCCTGCAGTGAGATTTCAGTTGTATATGTTTCAGCAAACAAACAGAAATTAGTATTATACTGATTGCTTTTAGTAAAATAACATTTCATTGCTTTTTCCTGTATGCTTACTATAATGAGAGCTAAAGGTGAGCCAGTTCTAATTTTCCTTGATGTAGAATGGTTGGGCTCCTTGGGGTTGAGTTGTGCTCTGCAGTACTGCACGTTTTTGATCAATTTTACTTCGTCGGTTCACATTATACTGTGCATATTTATTGTTTGATAGGCGAATATTTATAGGCTCTAACTGTCTTTGTAGGCTCCACTGCCCAGTGGTGATATCCAGATTGCAGCTCCCCACGTCTACACATGCAGCGAGAATACGTGTGTTTATGCTGGCAGCAGGCAAGAAATAATCTGGGTCTCGAACGGCAGCCTGGAACTAGCTGTAATTTATTGTATTTTAACCTACTACATCAAGAACCTTGATTATCCATATGCATTTCCACCATTCCTGGTGCTGATGCAGAAACTGGTGCTTCCCAGCAATGTTGTGCCTAGAGGGCTCATAAATAACAGATTGAAGTGTTTCTTTGCCCTTCCGAAGAAAAAGAATGTGATTTGACTCAGTCTAGTTAACAATTTTCACCTTGAATTAATGTTCACTTGTAGCCAGGAGGTGGTGAACAGATGCATCATTTTGTGCATTACATTTGCATGCCTTTTTATAACTGTTTTATAGAAAATTACTGAGGTAATGCATCCATTCATGCAAGTGACATTTAGTATTGTGCACAAGTATTCTATTTAGCTACTCAAAATTCTTAAATTCGTGCAATGTGAATTATGGTGGCCTTACTTTTTCACTGAGTTATTCTAACTGCTAGCCTCCAGATGATGGAGTAATTGTGCAGTACAATGCATAGTAGTGTCCAAATGACCTTTTTCATTATTGATTTTGAATAGGTAGTGCATTCAAGAAGTTTGAATCCCATCCTTTACATTGTTAGCTAGAGAGTAAAATGTGTCTTGTAGTAATGTTAATAATAATCAGCTGGGCAGCCCAAAAGGGCAGCCCAGCTGATCGGTGAGTTGGACAGCCAAGAGATCGAAATCCGCTGGTTTCCTGCGCACATGGGGTCTGTCGATCCATCTCGGAAGAATTTAAACGAGATGGCTAACGCAGCTGCACGAGGACTTACTATCCGTGCACTACGCGACCAGAACCTTAATAATATACAGGAGGAGAACAGGGACCAATTACTAACATATAATGAAATCACGAGGCATTATTACATCAACAGAAGGGAATTCCCAGTGCCACACGCTAAGCTCAATAGAGCTCAAGCGGTGACTCTGAGATTGTTGCAAACAGGAACTTATCCAAGTCCAAACTTTATTAACAAGATATATCCTGAAAGAGAGATACCAATCAATTGCGAGAAGTGTAATGGCATCATTACTCTGGATCACATGCTTTGGCAGTGTCCTGTGACTTTCACAGACTGTGACAAGGAGAGAGACTGGTGGCAGCGAGTCCTACACAGTGGAGGTCTTTTCGATCAAGTACAGGCCGTCCAGAAGGCCCATGATACGGCGGTACAGTTAAACCTTACTGTCCCGACGTGGGAGCCGCCTGCGTCAACCTAAGGGTTGATCTTCAGGACATTAAATAAAGTTCATCATACCATACCATGTATGTATTGTCACAAGGATCTAAACTGAAAATTCACTATGCTGTAAGCATCACTACTTCCAGCCTTTTGTCATTTGGCCCTACAAGCCAGCACTTTGCACATGTGCTGGTTAAGCTTTGTCTGGTCTTTTTAAGAGGAACAAGTTGTGTTTTGATGCCAGTGGTGGCCAATGCTAACACTAAGGAAACGTTGCTTAGGTATAGATGGTCTGCATGCATACATGGCCTTATGGTCCAGTCTTCTTTTTTAGGTTTCACCTATAGCCAATACTTTATATATTTTTTGCATTGGCAGCGTCTTTATTGACCCGCTCTAATGCTGCACAGGATGTGTAAAGTTTTTTTATGTAGTGTCCATTGTGTATCTTAACACAAGTGTCCAGTTTTTGTTCCTGGAATCTCATACTTAACCTTTGCATTGTTTTCTTGCTTCCTGACAGCAGTACAAATTTTTACATGGACAGTTAACACAGATTTATTGACGACATCCATGGCTGAAACACGGTGATATGATTAAGAAGTTTTCCCGTGATATAATGCAAGTGATAGTACTCTCTTGAATTTTCAGATCTAGTCATGTGCCAGCAAGGCCTGCTGTATTTGTGGTGTATTCTGTGTTGTATTTTCAAATAAAAATATTGCATTCTGAAGTTAATCTTATACTACCTGTGGAACTGTCATTCTATACTCAAATTATTTATACAAGATAACTGTGTCTCCTCCTCAGGCGTTCAAATTGTGTTTTGAACGGTATGTTTGGGAACATTACCGTTACATATTTGCTCAAAATGTGTCGCACGGGCAATTTCATTTCGTCAGAAATACCAAGGGATACTAGTATACTAGTATAATAGTAGCACTTTGGTGGCTGAAATACAAATATTTAAGTGATTTCAATGGGAGTAAACTTTTCATACCGCATTCAGCTGAGAGTTTTTTTTTTTCAGGGAATTTCGTATGGGCCCCGCTCTTTACACGGTCCGCCGAGCCGGGTGCGGCCTAGCAATGGGGAGGCGCTAACTCTTGGGTTTTGTACCAGAAAGGCCAAATCTCCGCATGGTACACCAAGCCGGCTGTCGCCAAACAACAGAGGTGCGTCATTTCCTTCTTTTGCGGTTCTCTCTGCTTGCGCCTCTTGCGCGCTTTCTTCCGCGGTCGGACTAAGCAGCCGACAACCATGCCCGGAGAAACGTGAGTACTCGCGGAGGGCGCCACTGGGCCAGTCCTTTTTGGACACTGTCTTTACACGCGGTTGCGCTTCGAAATAGTTCACCTGTACACCTTGCGTGGTTTCCACAGGAAAGGGTGTCCCTGTGTCTCTCTCAGCCTAAGCAAATAAAAAAACTTACACCAGCCGTAACCTCTCTTCGACTGCAATAATATCTAGTCAAAAAATGCTCTCTAGCTATCAAAAAGCACAAGGAGGAATGCGGCAGTACAGATCTCTACTTACGAATGGCATAGCAAGTGAAAGACGCATACTGTTTTGGGGTAAAATTGTGTAGCTGTTAAGCAATAAATGAAGGAAATTTTTACTTTGCTTATGAACAACGGCAAGTTTTCAGACCCTTTACCCGTGCTGTTGCTGTTTTTCTCCTGCGAATGCATTTACGTTTACTGTGTGGATTGTTCCAAGGGTATCATTCAGCATGCAAAAACTAAAAAAGAAAATCAGTCAGCTGAAATTCATATTTTTTTTTTCATTTTCGCATGCTAAAGATACCTTAGGAACAATCCACCGAGTAAACACAAACGCATGTGCAGGAGGATAAAAACTGCAACAGCGCGAGCCAAAGGTCTGAACACTTGTCGTTGGGAAAGCGAAAATTTGCCTCATTTATTGATTAGCAGCTACAGAATTGTAACTCAAAAGAATATGAGTGTCACTTACAATATACTGTTCGAAAGTAAAGAAATTTCTCTGGCTTCCGCGCTCACCTTTGTTATGCTTTTTTGGGTAGTAGGTGGCATTTTGTCTTTATATGTTTTAGGTCAAACAAGAGATGTTGAGGTATGCGTAAGGTCTAGGTTGCCTCTCAAAACGCAATGTTTCTTTTCTTTTTACTTAGGTTGACAGAGACATAGGGACACCCTTTGCCCCGAAAACTGCACGAGGTGGACACGTGAACTATTTCGAAGCGCAAGCGCAAGTAAAGGCAGCGTCCAGAAAGGACTGGCCGAGGGTCGTCCTCCGCGAAGGCTCACATTTCTCCGCGCGCGGTTGTAGTCTGCTTAATCCGGCCGCGGAAGGAAGCGCTCAAGAAAGAAGAGGCGCAAGCAGAAAGAAGTGCGAAAGAAGGAAGAGACGCGCCTCTATTGCTAGGCGACAACTGCCTGGGCGGAGCATGCGCAGAGCAACGGGCTTTTATATTGCTACGGCATGAGCCGGGCGAGGAGAAGAGGAAGATGACGTGGGCTGGTGCAGCCTCAGGACGCCATCTTGACTTTACCATCAATCTCATTGCTTCAGCGCGCTCAAGTCCCAGGTGAGACCTGTACTACGTACATAGAGGCGATCATGAAGCTTTGCAAGACTGTCAATCCTCGAATGTCCGAAGAGGACAAGGTTGGACACCTTCTCAAAGGCATAGCCGAGGATGTTTACAATTATTTAATCGGGAAGGAAGCGCGCAAGAAAGAAGAGGCGCAAGCAGAAAGAAGCGCGAAAGAAGGAAGAGACGCGCCTCTATTGCTAGGCGACAACTGCCTGGGCGGGCTGTCAATCCTCGAATGTCCGAAGAGGACAAGGTTGGACACCTTCTCAAAGGCATAGCCGAGGATGTTTACAATTATTTAATCGGGAAGGAAGCGCGCAAGAAAGAAGAGGCGCAAGCAGAAAGAAGCGCGAAAGAAGGAAGAGACGCGCCTCTATTGCTAGGCGACAACTGCCTGGGCGGAGCATGCGCAGAGCAACGGGCTTTTATATTGCTACGGCATGAGCCGGGCGAGGAGAAGAGGAAGATGACGTGAGCTGGTGCAGCCTCAGGACGCCATCTTGACTTTACCATCAATCTCGTTCCTTGAATAAAGCCGGTTTAACATTAACCGTAACAGTTTTGTGGTGGAGGTGCGGGGTACTTCGACCAAGACGACGGAGCTGCTGCAGCAACTGCCATGCCGGAGCCGACGCCTCGCCTGTACTTCGTACATAGAGGCGATCCTGAAGCTTTGCAAGACTGTCAATCCTCGAATGTCCGAAGAGGACAAGGTTGGACACCTTCTCAAAGGTATAGCCGAGGATGTTTACAATTATTTAATCGGGAAGGAGAGTCTCACCTCGGTGGCCGACCTCATCAAGCATTGCCGCACATTTGAGGCCTTGAAGCTGCGCCGTATCACGCCAAAGTTTGGCAGGCTAGCAAATGTCACAACAGTGGCAAGCGTTGACGAAAACGACAACTACAGCTTTCAATTTGACCTTGCGGCAACTATAAGGCAAATTGTCCGCGAATAACTTGAACTACACACCAAAGGGGCGGATGTCGAACAGCTTAGTTGCGCTTCCAACCAACCTCAAGAACATGCATCTGCTGTGTCAGCATTGTCTGCCATGCCAGGCGTTGCAGACTGTCGAGTCGATCAGCCGCGACAGCACCGACGTACCTTTCCCGACGACATGACGCACGATCAACGAACTCGTCGAGCTACCACCACGAATCGGAATTCGGAAGATCGCGTGTATTATTCGCAGCGTCCCAGGGTTGACTCCGAGGCATACAACGTCGGTCGCGCATCGCCTGTATGTTACAGCTGTGGCGCCTCAGGACACATTGCTCGTTTTTGTCGCCGGCGCCGACAGACAACAACATATGGCCCACCACCAACTTGGCCTAATTTTGGACGTGATAGTTATGACGACCGTTGGCCGATAGACCCTGCAAACACCACAGGCGCGCCGCCTCGGAATACCTTCCGTCAGTATAGTAGAAGGAGTGGCTCGCCAGCTTCAGACCGCAGCCTGACATCCCCAACCAGTCGCCAACGCCGTTCACCGTCACCACGGCGACGTGCTACGTCTCCACCGCCGTCGGGAAACTAGCCGGTGCGGCCGATGGAGGTAAGGTCGCCGGACAGTCTGCGTCTCTGCGAAATGCCCCTCTGCCTATTATGATGGTGAAGAACAAAGTGCGTGCGTTAATTGATAGTATACCTGTAACAGCATTAGTGGATACTGCCCTATTGAAAAATTTGTATGAGAAATTGAACGAGATGTAGGCATGTCGCACAGATTTGACGAGAAATGAACGATATGCTATGCATATTGAACGACTTCTCGTAGAAGATGAGCGAGATCTCTACGATGTGCTACGCAGACTTTTACGAAGTGCACGAGATGTATGCGATGTGCGATAAGAATGCGTAGAGAAGTGCACGAGATTTATGCGATGTACGATAAGAATGCGTAGAGCTTGTATGACGTGTGCGATGTGCTGCGTAGACCTGACGAGATTATGTATGAGGTGTGCGAGGTGGCATGCGATGTGTACGCACTGTAGTCGTATGAGCAACATGGTCTTTCAGGATGACTATGAATTGCATACAAAGTATGTGCACTTAAGTCGTAGTGCATACAAAAGCTCATCTATGACAGCGAGATTTATGATGAGTTGTTTGTAGTACATGCAAGAGCATGATCAATGTGCTGTATGACACTGAACCATTGTGACACATATTTACCAGAGCAAACGAGATGTTCAGAGTTAACTTCTGGAATTTCATGCAACGAACACATGCAGCCCCATCAAAGCAGGTGTCGGTACTTTTGATGCAATGATTTTCACTTGGGGACATAGTCTCGGATGAACGCTTATGGCAATACATGCGTTATGCCTTATGAATGCGTTATGCCTTTGCATAACGCATTCCTCAACCAACCAATAAGCACTGCATATAGCACAATGATATTGTCAAAAGCTATCAAGAGAATGAACCCCTTGTTCAGAGTAGATCTGCCTAAGATTTTAATGCAATATAAGAGTCGGGTACCATCAAAGTTTTATAATAAAATGCTACATGTTTGTGCACACAATAAAAGAATCTGGCAATGTGATTATAGCGCATTGGAAACACTTCAAACAAGGACGAGTTGGCAAAGGAGTTTATTGCAGGCAGTTTGATCAGTGAGAGAAGACGCATGCACTTTGTCACATCCTAATAATATTGCTTGCATCGGAGATGTAAGTCAGGGATATTCATGGACTTAATGCGTTGTACAATATCACCGTAGTGTTTCATGATGGAAGTGCACATGCCCAATGTACAGCAATTATAAACAGTGTGAAAAATGACTTTGGCAGTCATTCCTTGCATCAATGCCTCCAGATAGAATGGACAGAATTGGTTGTGAGTGAGAACACATATTGTACCTTGGGATTAGCGAAATAGTTCTGAAAAAGCTTGACACAACAAAGAAGTTTCATAATCCTTATGGTGATAAAAAATCAGTACAGTGCAAGTTCACGGGAATGAGTATTGGTGCATGTGAGCCAGTTTGTAAGAGCTCGCCTAATAAACAAACAATAAGCATAAGAAATTGTGCTTTTCAGTGAAAAGGTCACCGTTTCACATTCCTTCAACTTTGTATCTGTCCCGCTTCAGACAGCACATGCACTGTGTCAGGTTCTCTGTAGATGACACTTGCTTTGAAGCAACATGAAGTACCTCATGAACAAAAGGTTAACAAAAGGTGCTGTCCTGCAGCATTGCACCTTTTGTTAACCTTTTGTCCATGAGGTGCCAGGAAAAATAAGTGGGCAGCTGGAGTACACACTACTTCTTTTACAACAAGGCATTTGCATTACATATATGTCATTTAACAAGCTGCATTATACAATGCATTTATTTGTAAAAACAGAATGGTTACATTCAATCACTTCATTGAGAACAATTAAGGTTTGTGCTGGATATAAAAGCTGTTCATAGCAATCTGCGACCCAAGCAAGTGGCGTTAAAAAGACTAGTGAAGACCACAGATTATTCCACATTAATACTTGAGCACAAATAAGCAGTTGTGTGCATGGATTGAGAGCAAAATTGTATGAACCATTGAAGTGGTGGTCAAACAGCACCGCTGTGCTCTATGTACACTCATTGATATTGAAGAACGGCAATTCCTGTATCCCCGTCATGGGTTTTACCTTTTTCTTTTTCATATAATCGTATGTGGTTTTCATTATTTCTTTTCTGTATCATGTCCCCAGCGGCTTTGCGTTCTCTTTAGTGCATGTTCCAGGACATATGGTATTTTACACAAACTGCAAATACGCACACATGTGAACTGGGGAAAGCTGGACAGGTCGATACATTGTCTACTCTTTGGCTGTGCTCTTCAACCAAAGTTTTCAAACATTGTTTGGCATTGCCTATGTTTCCCAAGAAAGAAAGCTAAGTGCATATTCCACCCAACCTTTACTGTGGGGTCGCATTTCTTTGTTGGTGGCAGCCAACGTGTAACATGCAAATTTGTAGTTGCAAGTTAACACGTTTACCATTTAGTATGTAGTTATGATGTATTAGCACCAGGTATGACACTGTACATACAAGGAACTGTTCGCATTCTCTCATCACAGAAAACTTGAGCCAATTGACTTAGTGTTAATGCGCGGGTAACTGCGTTATGTACTATGTCTTCAGCATAGCACAAGCTTTAAAAATGTGCTTCAGTCCCATGACACAGGTGCAAATGCCACAAATTGCCACAATGCAGGTTTTCTTCATATGCTCAACTTTAAAATTGCTCTGCCACGAAAAATGCCCACACAACTGTGGAAACTCTATGCGACTCAAGCAACAACACATTACAGTTTCCAGAATTGGCCTAGTTCAGACCGCATCATCTCCGGGACCAGCCCAGTTTACTAAGAATGCATCAAGCATTATCTAGTTTACTCAGCAAGAAACTTGCCAAGTATACTCAGAAAGAAACTGACTGAGCAAACATCCCTTGCAAAAGCCAAAGAAAGCTTTGCGTAAAAATGATGCACTTGGACAGTACAGAAGTTTCAGACAAAGGTACGCCACCACTGGAGAGCTCAGCCGTGCAGTTTGGCCACCATTCCCATGGTCCCTAGAATTTTGCTTCAACAGCACATGCTCAATCTTGTTATTGTCGTAATACTTGAAAAATTGTGATTCACTGCCATGATCTGGGTTCCAATATGTAGAATATTAACTACCGATCTGGCCGATATATTCTACAGCAAAAACACCCCTGAACTAGTTCAACTAAGCACATTACATGTCTCCTAATGCATAGCTTACATACATAAGCTCAGTGCAGTGTTATTAAGAATTTACAGTACTACGTGCTTATCAGTGGACAACATGTACCTTATAGTCTGAATTCCTTCAAACAAGTGCAGGCAGTAGCTGTGATTTCAGATTTCCATACGCAACAGAACTATACTGGTGCACCTCTTCCGGAAAGAGGATTTAATTATCGGCCATCAAAGTATTTCTCCAAATATAATGGCTTATAAGTGTGACGGCTCATCGTCAGAAACAGCAATAAGTTTTCCCAATGTGGATTACGAAACAAGATACAAAAAGGCTAACTATTGATGAGTTAATTAATACTACAAACACTATGTTGCAGTGACTTACTGTACAAGAATACAGTAAGACATCGCTAAACTGTACCTGCTTAAACAGCAGTTTCATTTTAAACGTAGTAAAGTGAAGTCCCCAACTCAGCGGCTATTCAACATAATCTGTTTTGTATTCGCATAAGCCGTTCCAGTTTATTGCGTACATATTGGTTAACACATAGTGTTTGCACTTTTCCTAGCACAATCACGGCGGTAGGTCGGCCAGGCAGAATGAGCCTGAGATCAGAACGGCCTCAAAGCACGAACGCAGAAGCCGCTTGGAAGGGTGAAGCCACACTAACATCAACATTATTTCGGTGCCGAGCCAGATAGTGTTGTGGCATCGTGCAAGCTAGGACTTGCGTCATGCCAAAGTTTGGACAAAAACCAGGTGCTCAGCACAAATGAAAAATTGGAATTTGTTTATGCTACCGAACGTGGCACAAAGTTGGCGCTGGCACGCGAGAAGGATCTACCGTTCAATATGGTATGTGGCATTTGGAATGCGAAGGAGAAGATGCTCGGCAGTGCTGCTGGGACCGCGAAAAGACGTTGGCTACGAAGTTAAACTTTTTGAGGTTTGTCTTTTCACCATCGTTGCCTCTGTTATTGCTGAAGTGTCCCCTAACGACAGTGATGAGGACGACACAGAAAACGACAGCACGGGCGATTCAGGCCCGACAGTGGCAGAAGATGCGCATTACGTCAGCCTCATGCGAGTGTTTGCCGAACTTAAAGGAGTTTGATGCTGCTGTCGTCGCTGCTAGGCTGCCGCGGCATCAAACGAATATAACAGACTTTTGTCGTGCAAAATGGATAATACTGCATGTTTTTGCCCTTTTATTGCACTCTCTCTGACTTCCGTTTTTGACAGGTAAGTGAACAATCTAACACTATTTCAGTTTAGCAGTACTACCGTTTAATACATACTTTTTCCAGGCTCCAGCCAAATACGGTTTAACAAGGTTTCACCGTACATGTAAATTTAACATTCTCATGTACAGATACTGAGACCTACAAATGCAGGTAGCATAAAAGTTAAATATTTAAATTGGCTAGTTGGTTCATGTTTCCAACACAATGTGCTACAAATATGGGACAGGAAAAACAAGTGTACTAACTTATGTGCAGTGTAATTGTAATACCGTAATTACTGGTCGATACTTCTAAAAAGAAAATGAAGTACGGAAGCAAGGGGTCGGCTTAGATTTGAGTCTGTGGTTTAGCTGCAACTGCCACATACCTATCGCCACCTCACAGTCACAGACTTGTAGCAACATATGCGTGCGCCATTGTGTTTTCTGGAAGCGATTGTTCAGAGCAGGCTGTCCAAATTTTTTTCAAGTGTTGCGCTGTAGCCTCGTGCCAGCCACTGTGGTGGCACTGACCAAGTGGTGCCACTACACTACAGGCTAATGGCAAAAGGTCGTTTTACACATGGAGAAAACCTCCAACCTCCAAGTACAGCATGAGTTCGGCATGGACGAAAAGAACATGCTACGGTGGCGGAAATGGAACAAGCTTTCCAACTGCAGTGCAGCCCGCATGGGTTTCACCGGACCACAGAGGAGTCAACACCATGAGGTGGAAGATACGGCGTATTCATTAGGGAACAGAGAGAAGCAGGAATGCACATAATGATGGGGATTATACAGGCAAAGGCAAGGGAGGTCACCAATGCTAGGGGTATCACACAAACCAATTTCAAGCGCAGCAAAGGCTGGGTAACGCGTTTCATGAAATGTTTCGGCTTCAGCCTCAGACGACTGGCTTTCGTGTGCCAGAAACTAGCCAGCGAATTCTGAGGAAAAGCTCATGGCATTCCAGTACTACGCCATCGAAAAATGGCGGCAAAAGAGCTATCAACTGGAGCAGATTGCAAACACTGACCAGGCACCTGTGTTCTTCGACATGCCCATGGCATATATACACAGTAAACGAAGAGTGAAAGAGATCAAGCTTAGGACAGCAGGTTATGGGAAGAAGTGAAAAAGAGCAATGCTGTGCTGTTTTGTTGATGGACGGACACAACACACTACTGGCCAAATAAAAGTTCCCCGGGAATGTTGTTGCGCACGTTCACGAGAAAAGTTCGATGAACAGCGCCACGATGGACTGGGTGAAGACGATTTGAAGCAGCCTGCCCTACAGTGTCAGCGCTGCTGTCGTGGCCGTCACTGTCGCTATCCGATGCACGTTCGTGACGATCGCCTCAACAGTTAGAAGCATTTGGTTTCCAAATCTATAGCAGTGTGCCTTCTTTTCGCCAGCAACATAGTGCATTGCTGATGATCAGCGGGCAGATCAGCCATCTTCCATTTCGGCAGCAACTCATACAAGGCTGAGAAACAACATGGCCAGGAATGGCTTCGATGAAACAAACAGACAAGCACGAGTGACTTAATCCATTAGCAGAACTGGGCAGAATGAGGAACATAGAATAAAGAACCAACAGTGAGGACCGAGCCATAGAGATGGCCCAGCGAACAATCTGGGAGCAGTGCTGGCAGTGTAGTTGGCGTGGTCCATTTGCATTTTGGAGAGTGGCGAGGCACAGAGCTATGGCCGCAGCCCATTCTTGTTCGGAGGGGTGGAAGGGCGACGGGAGAGATGCGCGAGGCTGGTGTGAATCTCTCATGGAGAGAAGCGCGCGGCGGCAGTTGCAGTGGCGGGCAAGCATGCAGCGGCTAGCATTTCACTTTTTTTCTTTTCAAGGATTTCAGATTCCATTACCTTTCAGCACGGACATTCAGCAGCCAGAATTCATCGTTATAACCGATAATGCGGCATGGGGCCACTGTAGAAGCAGGTTATTTCCCCATACAAAACATACAAAAGTTGACAGTGTAGCAGCTTTTTGTTGTCCTAACCGATATCTTTATAAGTGGGTTCAACTGTAGTATCACCCTCAATTGCACACTGATTGGCTGGTTGAGAAAAATCGGATGAGCTGATTGGCTGTTTGAGCATTACGTCACATGAAGACAATGGTATCACCAAAGTGATCATTGCAGAATAGATGCCCTGGTTTGCAGTGGCATGGGATGAAATTCCAGCTGAAATGATCACCAGAGCATTCCGAAAATGCTGCATTTCTAACACGCTGGACTGAAGTGAGGACGATGCCCTTTGGGAAGAAGTGAGCAAAGAAGAGGACAGAGATGTTGTGGATGACAAGTGAACTTAGGACGTGCCTATGGTACGCACACTTATATAATAAAAATCATGCTTTTCTGTCAATTAAAAGGGCCTTTTTTTAATTCTGCTTGCATTTGAGGTAAGTTTTCTTTCTGTTTTTTTACAATAAAGGGCCGTTTAGATTTCAGTAAATACGGTAAGCTTAGACTGCCACAGTCTATTCTTCAATTTCTGCAAGGTTACAACTCTACTCTGGCAATGAGGAATGAAATGATCATGGATGTAAAGATCAGCACAGGTGCAAGGACATCAGCTAGCTTCGACACTATCCAGATTGATTGATTTAAGGGCAAGCAATCTGCATGATGAGCGCAGACTAATAGGATCATTCAGGAAGCCCAATCCTACTTCATTCTCCTAACATCGACATTGCCAAACATTCAGCAATGCAAGCTCGTCTCTGCTTTCGCAGAGTAAAGCCCAGTTTGAGGAATTTACTCCGACCAAACAGCTCAAAGAGCAGTATACAGCCACAGTAGAACACAGCAATGAAGGAACCAGCGTGCTTGCCAAGCTTCATTACCAAATCATCTATATAAAATGAGCACAAAGCATACAATCACAAACTTCAAGCGCACAAGGCAGTCATATTGCCTAGAAACGAGACAACAGCCAGATTCGTAGGACCTCGATTGCTACCTCTACATATGTCCACATTCAAGGGGACATCAATGAGTGGACAGGCTTCTGAGAACAATTTGACCCAACTATTCACCTCAACTGATTTGACATATGTTGCGCCAAATTTGACTACCTAAAGTGTTTTCTGGCTGGTGATGTCGCAGCAGCAGTCTCTTGTTTGCACGCACTTGAAACATGCTGTGTGCATGCCACCTCACTGTTGAAGGAAAGATTTGGAGATTGAGCAAAGATTATTCAGGACCACTGACGGCACTTTGACATCGTTAGAATGAGAAGTCATACAATGACACACGTGGTCTGCAACGATTGTATGACGCCGCGTAGCTACACATCCATTGCCTTGGCACTCTATGTGTACCAACTCTAATGCTCACTGATATCGTCCAGCAGGCTCTACTTACGACAATATTCTCAGCTTCACACGAGGGAAGACAAGTCACACTATGAGGGTACACTTGTGTAATAGTCTTTCTGCAAAAGCCTCCGAGTCTCTTTCACCAGCACCTTCGTCACACACCGAACTAAAGAATGTCCTACTGTTTATGCAAGTGGACCTGGAAAGCAGTGAGTAATGCGTGTCACCATCTCAACTACTACAGTAGATCACCATATTGAAAGGCAACTTAGTGGTACACCCATGGAATGTAGAAAAAAGATTAAATTAAACAAACAAGGCCAGCCAGTGTAGGCAGAGAAAAAAGTGAGTGGAAGACATCGGTGCTATGTACGCCATGGCTCCCATCAGAGTATGTTCATTCAGTCAAATAAATAGTGCATGCCAGAATGAGCAACTATAACTTCATTGTGGAATAAACAAAACATGTGAATTTGTTCCAAGATAAACTTCGAAAACGCAGACCCATACTGACACTGTACTTATGGGATTCTAACCCACTCAATTTTCACGAGATTAAAGTAACAAAATAAAATTATGTATGAATGCAACTCGCCAGATTTATAATAGAAAAATATAGCATGCCCTAAACGTTCAGGATCAGAATACGAGACATGTAGAAGTTACCTTCACCAAAGGGAATTTTTTTTATATATGAGCTTTCGTAATGAAAGTGATGCATTATCATTGAAGTTTGGCCTTTATTGGCCTCAGATACCAAGCACACAGGGGTGGTAATCTCAAGCAATCACTTCTAGAGAGAATACTGACTTTCAAGGGCTGTGGTGCTGTGCTGCTAAGCACGAGGTCGCAGCAGCCACATTTTGATAGGGTGGATTGCAAACACGCCCATGTGCTGCATATTCGGGGCACGTTGAATATACCCGAGTGGTAAAAATTAATTCAGAGTCCCTCACTACAGCGCACCTCATAATGAGATCATAGTTTTGGCACGTAACACCCCAGAAGTTAATTCAGATTATATGCAACTCTGCATCTGACCTGTCAAAGTATGCGGCAGCGAGCGTTCTTGCAGATACCGAGCTTTCCACAATGCCACAAACGCTGGTGGCCATATACGCAGCTTTTGTTTTATATAAGTTCAGGTTATTTTTGAACGCAGTTTCTCAGAAAAAACGTGCTAGTTAGATTTCCATAAATACAGTGACGCAGAGACTTTTGTTTTCGTACTTCAGTTCAATCTCGTTCTACAATGTTGGGCAATGCACATACATACTGCTTGCTTTCAGCCTCAAAGTCTATAAACAAAGCCGGCATTGCAACAGAAGCAGGCTTTAAAACAACACAAGTGTCAACAGGTGACAAAAAAACACTCTTTGATGTGAGGAGGAAAACCATCAGCATTTTCACCAATTCCCAGTTTCTGACAAAGCAAGAGAACCACGCCAGAAATGCCGTCAATTACATGCAATATATGGGAAACTATAAAAAATTTCCCATCATGGCTTGCAACGACAGAACAGTCACTTTTCTTTGCTTTTCTATACTGCTGGCTGTGTATAATTGTGCCTTCAAAGCTCATTCTTGAATATTCCTCAATTACAGCAGATGTTGTGTCCAAGAAATTTTGCACAGATTGCAGTTCCCGCTCGGACAACATAGCTGTAACTGGTGCTCCAAATAAGCATACATTATCAATTCGAGTGACTTTCTTAACAGGAACATTGCCAAGCAGTCTTTCGCAAAACCTCACCACATCATGCGGAAGAGAAAGCAAATGCAGCGCAAGCTCCAGCTCTCCTTCCAGAGTGACTCTCTCCAGTATTTGTGTCGGAGCTCCTTTTGCTGCCTTTACCATCTTTGTCAGCTTCCCATTCCCTGTTTCGAAGGGAAACGCTGGGTTTGCCCAAAGGGGACCCAGATGCTTCACGCTTGACGTCAGATGGCGAAGCTGGTGGACATTAAAAGTCATGAAGCGAGTCCCATAGAGGTCTGCAGCTCTGCACACAAATGATTCAAGCAGGTGACCTAGAAAAAATAATTGTTTCATGTAAGAGTATTGTTGAAAGAAAGCTTTGAGTGAGCTTGTCAATGCACATGTAAATTATCACATCTCCAATACTTTCATCCGCTTAACGTGTGTCTCTAACAAGGTTTAAATTAGAGCATCCCCATGTATCAAGAGTAAAACTTTACATAATGGGGGACACAGAATAAATACACTCTGACATAGCTTGAGCATCTATTATGGTGTCTGGGGATGTATCTACAATAGTCACATGATAACTGCAGTCCAATACTCAACTTCAGAAAACATCCACCCCTGTTGGCCGCTTCACTATCGTCCTTTCTCTGTCCCTTTTCATGAAATGTATTTCACGCCACAATCAAGCATACCTATGAAATGTGCACAGATTGAGTGTTTTATCTTCCTGCATAGCATTTTGTTTTAGCATTCACAGCAAAAAAAAAACAGAAAAGAAAACAATGTTGCCATGGTTGTCAATGAGAGTGAAATTGTAATGACTCAGACAGTCTAATTAAAGGCTTCATAAATTTCAGAAGCTATGGCTACCAGAAGAAACCAGCAGTGCACAAAATTAGGATAGTTGGTGTTGCACAGCTTCAGAAGTGCAGCAGTGGAACAAAACAAATGCAGTTCAGAGCACATAAAATGCAACCTGTTGTAGTGCAGGACCAGATATAAGTCTTTTCTGACTCTTGTTTACCCTCCTATAGAAGTTAGATTGTGTGCACAATGCTCCCACATCTGTGCGACCTCAAATACCAGACAAAACACAGCTGCCAGAAAATCGTGCAAACGAGGCTGCGGGAGCACTTTTTCACTGGGTGCACTGCTGGGTACAGGGACATCGAGGGGAATATGCAGAGTGAATGGACGATCAGAAATGCACCTGCCACAGTGGTATATAGCATGCTGTATAAGTCATGAAAGAAAAGTAGTGTCAGGAGAAAAGCTTTGCACTAGAGGATGCATTTGTTTTACAAGACTCGATCCAGGGACAGGCACTTTTAGGGCCTTTCACTCTGCTATCTGAGCGAATCAGAAGGCTATATTGCAGAACAAGGTTGAATTCATTGACAAATCCAAGCCTTTGCCATAATCAATGTCGCTTTGGGCTTGCTGATTACTTCAGCCTGCAAGTATAGTGGTTAGCTAAGATGGAAAATGACCACCTAGCAAGGTTCCACAGAACTGATTGGCTAAGGCACGTACTATGTGATGCTTTGATGATGCGCAAAATGTTGTGTAGGGGACAGAGTAGTCTCTGCGCCTCTGCTCTAACCAAAGGTGTGCACATTGTTGCTCTTTGGCTTTTCAGTTTGTGTACAGTAAGTATGTAATATACTAAAATAACATTCACATCATAAAATTACCCTAAACAATGCTCTCGAAAATTTCGATTTTCGTTTACCTATTTCTAATAATGACATCCCTAACTTTGGTCTGAAGCAGACTTGTGACCAAATGGCCATGCAGTATTTTTTTGCCTTAACACTTAACAGCTGTCGCTGGGGGCTGCAGGTTTGATGAAGGACCAGCTAACGACTATGACAAGGGAACACTGGCAGCAGGAGAATGGTAATAACAGGCTGAGTGGTAAATACTCTTAAAAATAGAAGCAAGATAGTCTAACTGCAAGTAAACAATTTACCTGCACATTGAAGATCAGTTGGTGAAATGTCACTCTTGAGCAGAGTGAAAATGGCTTCGGCCAGCATTGACATGTGCCTCCAGAACCGTGGTGGCAGCACTCCGAGTACTGTTGGCAGAGAGTAGTAGAGCAGCCAGTTCTTCCACTCGCTCGCCTTCCAGAAGCACCTGTCTGCCAAGGACCGTGGCAGCCGTGTGAAGCAGTGGGGTGGGCAAATACTCAGGAGACGTTTATCCAGCTTGGCTATAGTTGAAGGAGCACCTGCACAAAAATTAGCCGTAGTTACTACCACAAATTCCATCTATGCCATGAAGAGGATGTTTGCCTCACCGATTACAATACCTGCAATGGTTGGGAATAGTGAAATCATATGCCCAGCTTCTCAAGTACCAAGACTAGATGTTAACCATGCCTTAGTAATACCCTAGTTTTCACGCAATGCCATGTGGACACAAACACATAAAAAAACTACAGACTCCGCATAGTATGGTAGCTGTGGCAAGGCCACAAATATTTATAGCAATCCAAGCATTAGGCATTACTAAAACGACATTTATTAGTGCTTGGTGCATTATAGCCAATGTTGGCTGCTGTGATATGAAACCTATACTATCATCAATTTTCTTAATGCACAGAGAAGCACATTGCCTTTACAGTTATATGACATCCAGAGGCTTGCAGTGATGCCTGACACTGGCAAAAGATGCAGAGAGCGAGTGGGACTATACTAATCCAGGGACAACCAAATTAGGAAGGCACACTAAGCTTAGACAAAGACACTCCCTCACCAGAACAGGAATTGGCCTCTCTGGTACAGTATTTGGCCACCCCCTCCCTTATGATTCCTACAAATAACCCATGGGCCTCAGTCCCCAGCAGCTACGGAGCACCTGACCAATGCGGCGGTCAACGCAGCAGAGGGTGCTAAGCATCTCTGGGTCTGGACAGGCCGCCAATGGAAAATGACCCTGTCAACCTTTCACAGCCGGACTCTGTCTAGTGAGGCTAGCTTAGTAGGACTCTTTGAGGAACTGCCACATATTGTTTGGGATATCATCGGCCTTAGTGAGACTAGAACTGGTGACGTTATACATTGCTGAATAACGGCCATGTCCTCTGCTATAGAGGTCTCCCAGATAAGAAGCAATACGGGGTAGGATTCCTAATCCATAAGGTCATGGCAGGCAACATTGATGAATTCTACAGCATTAATGAGAGGGTTGCAGTACAAGCCTATGCTCCAACATCCAGTCACGATCATGATGAAGTAGATCGGTTTTATGAAGATGAATTAGCCATGAGAAAAGTGCAAACTCGGTATACTGCAGTAATCGACAACTTCAATGCAAAAATGGGGAAAAAGCAGGCTGGGGAACAGGCAATTGGAAACTATGGCATCGGTTCTAGGAACGCTAGAGGACAGATGCTGGCAGAATTCACAGAAAGGAATGAACTTCGAATAATGAACACCTTTTTCAGGAAGCGTAGCAATAAAAAGTGAACCTGGAAAAGCCGTAATAGTGAAACAAGAAGTGAGATTGATTTCATACTGTCTGCCGATCCCAGCATAGTGCAGGATGTAGAAGTGATAGGTAGAATAAAGTGCTGTGGCCATAGGTTAGAAAGGGCTAGGATTCACCTCAATTTGAAGAGAGAAAGAGCAAAATTGGTCAAGAAGAAACAGGTCAACCTAGAGGCAGTAAGGGTAAAAGCAGACAAATTCAGGCTGGTACTTGCAAACAAATATGCAGCCTTAGAACAGAGAGATGCTGACATAGAGGTAATGAATGAAACCATAACTGGGCTGGCTTCAGAGGCAGCAATTGAAGTGGGAGGCAAGGCACCAAGGAAACCAGTAGGCAAGCTCTCCCAAGTAACAAAGGACCTAATAAAGAAACAACAAAGAATGAAAGTGTCGAATTCAAGATATAAGGTAGAATTCGCGGAACTGTAAAAACTGATCAAGGCGAAAATAAGTGATAGTCTTTACTATAACATGAGAAAGACTGAAGAAGCCGTAAAAAACGGACACAGCCAGAAATGAGTGAGAAGGAAACTTGGCAAAGGACAAACCAAGATGTATGCACTAAAAAATGAACAGGGTAATACCATCAGCAATCTTGAAGGTATAGTAAAGGCAGTGGAAGAATTCTGTACTGACCCGTACAGTGCCCAGAGGACTCGGGAGAACTCCATTCAAAACAGTAAAGAACAGAATACAGAAACTCCTATAACTTGCGATGAGCTGAGAAGGGCCTTACAAGACGTGAAACAAGCAAGAGAGCGCAGCAGGAGAAGATGGAATAACAGTCGATTTAATCAAAGATGGAGGAGACATAACGCTTGGAAAACTGGCAGCTCTTTATACGAGGTGACTATCGACTGCACGGGTCCCAGAAAGCTCGAAGAATGGAAGCATTATACTAATCGACAAAAACGGAGACGTTAATGATGATGAACATGCAGACGCTGGTAATACTGCAATGACGTGTTCAAGTTTCTTTAAGCCACATGCTTACCATAGGTCTTAGAACATGCAAGTCACAGAATATCACGTGAAATTAAAAAAGTACTAACAAAAATTTTGGATTGTGTGTTTTCTGTTGAAATAACTAGCCGACAACTCAGCAATCAGCTGTTTTATAACTAGTTCAACCCAGCTCGGCCAAATCTGTCAATTTCGGTTACGTGTACTTCTTACATAAAGGCATTCCTACTGTAGTCTGTAAACATTTCCTTTTCAGTGCTATTTCCAGGCAGGTATCCACACTGGACCAATTGCAAGTTTTAGTGGGATATTTTTCACAATGCTCGGCACTCCCCAGTATACTGGAATGGTTGATTGCCCCTTCTTCTTTTTTCCTGCAATTTAGAGCATGGCAAGCGCATTGCATTACATAAGTATTCTGACTTGTGCGCAGGATATGTAATATTTCTAAAAAAAGAAATGTTTGTATGTATGTAACATCAGTACCAGCTAAATCATGGATGTTATCAGGCATACTCTTGTCACATGCACTGCAAGAGCAAATTGTTATTTCCCTTCAAAATTGACTTATCTGAACAAAATATAGAATTCAATTACTCCACTTTAACAAGTGAGCACAGGTACATACCGATGTAGAACGGCTCCTGGGAGTTTGCACTGTCCAGCAAAAACTCGGTAAGCTGCCTTGTCACTCCAAGCAGCACACAGTGCATGTAGTCAACTGCCTGGCTCAACACTGGATTGAACAAATTAAGGTTTATCAGGGGCGATGGACCCTTGATGCCATTCACTGGCACATTCAGCTCAAGGGCAAGCTTCATGTCTCTCAGGACCCCTTCTTCTGTTCTCAGTGCAAAGTCCGTTTGGATGTAACGAGGAGTACCTGCAATGAAGGAAATTCCCATAAATTTTTTTACATACACCTAAAAATACAAACATTTATAGGAAATCCCACAATGTTTATTACAAGTGTGCTCATAGTGACATATTGGTGCTTTGTAGGGTACAATGTAGTAGGTTGCCTGACATTTAGATTAATGCGATGCAGCACCTTATGCATCTCATGGCCCTTCACAAGTTAAACAGTAACAGGTAGTGACATGAAAGCTATGTTGTCAACTGCAAGCAATTCAGTACTTTCAACAAATATGCGCACAGAAATGTGAATCATATGTTCTTTTTATTCTAGCAAGAATCTGCATCAATATAGAATGCTTGCAGGAAAGTGCCAGCCAATTTGTTCATCGTGTGCTTGTCTCCATCGTGCCTTTCCGCCCTTTGTATGCTGTCACACCGGGCACATCATGGATTAATAACTAGCCCAGCCTCACACCTTGCTTCAGTAGATTTCTAGTTCATCACGTTGCACTGCACCAAGAACAGCCTGAACAAAAAGATTTTAGCATGCTCTAAGTCGCCAAAAGGCCTCAGTGCAAACATGCCACTGACCGATATACAGCCCACTTGACATGACTTTGGTGAATCAGCGCACTTGGGAAAAAACACATTTTCACGAAAATGAATTATGAAGACATACACATGCACTGATGTATGTCCAAATGTCCAGGAGCAGTCCTTTTCCAAGTGCACTGCTTCACCAAAATCATGGGTACCCAACTAGCCCGTCAGTACCTATAAAGTAAGCCCAATAGATCGGTTTTATCAATACACTAAATGCTACTGCCTCTGTACTGTGCTACCTTTTGTTACAAGCTATTGCCCACAGTGTAAATCGACAATGCAGCACTGTGTCCCCCCACTATAAAGTTGTTGCATAGCAGTTGCACTTCAAATAGGTGAACGCCGGAGCAGAGAGAACTTACACACCACTCCTCTATGGATGCTGTAAAACACAACATAATGCAGAGCATGCACCGCACTGTCAAAACAGGGACAGAACTTGCGCATTCCATAAACTAGCTTAAGAAGAAAACCCAATGCAAGAAAGTCGCAAGTATGCTTAGAAGGTATCATCACACAAAGTAAAACATTATAGAAGCCAACGTGAAAACAACTTTGATCTGCAATGTTTGAGTCTAAGACTAGTTATCATGGCAAGACATTTTCCAACACATCCTTATGACGAAATGGCGTATGGTCACTCAATTAGCGGGCACATCTGAATCAGAGACAGCTAATAATTCATGAGCAATGTGAAAAACGCCATACCTTCGATTTGTTCTGCACAGGTCAGGCACCAGCAGCAGCCGAACCTTCCATTGAACTGTGTCTGGTTTGTCACTGCTGCACGGGCTGGTGCATCAACTGAACAGCAGATGGAATGAACTTTTGATCTAACCGTTTCTGTTCCATGCTGCCACACAACAGTTCCAACAGCCTGTAATGCCTCCACAAATTTTTCCATAAACAGCATCATGTCTGGATGTTTGTGGCCAAACCACAATCCAGCCAGAACAGGGCTTTGGCGGCGCACACCTGGTGGAAGTTCATTTATAGTGAACTGGATGGGCCACACAGACGCTTTCGACGATTTATAAACAGGGCTTCCGTCAGTGTTGAATGTGAGCGTCAAGTCCTTGTGGGATATCTTGCCACTCTGTCTAAGACTCTTGTAAAAGGCACCACTGGTGATGTCACTCACTGAATCGCATTGCAATCCTTGCTCTATTTTTTCCATTTGGGCGAACAGAAGGTCCTTAAACTTTGCTATTGACTGACCAATTTGCTGCTTGATGTTCAAGATGCTGAAAAAGCAACCTGCGTTATTCAATAGCGAGACTTTCATATCTGCTTGGCATGCTTGACAGCGCATTGTCTCTGAACTTAGCTGCTCTAGTTGGCTTCCGCAAATGTTGCAGTAGTAATGGCGATTCACGGCCGTATGCATCGTTGGATTCCACAACTTCCTGAGTAGATACTTGCTTGGAGGCAGCATGTCACCTTGAAATCCAAACAATGCTTCGATGAGACGCAACAACCCGTCCACGGTGTCCCAAGGCAGCCCATGCGCAACAACAAAAGCTAGAATCATTACGACTGCAGCAGCTTTTGTTGTTGTGGATCCAGGAAGGGTGCCCGTGCCATACTCGCGCAGAGCCGTTGCGAGCGCTTGGGCAACGTCTATCGGCGGTACTGGGTCGGATTGCCCGCTTTCGTTGCCTTCGTCTGGGGCCGGGCATGCATGGTCAGCCTGACGGCCAGCTGACGATGCGCCGATTTCATAGTCTGAAAGTAGCGGACAGTCGTCAAACGAGCAGGAGAGATCAGGTTCGGCAATGTTCGAAGCATGCCCTTGCGCAACCGGCTGTGACATGTGACGCAACCTATAGCGGCGTGTCGATGAGGGAACCTGAAAAGGTTGGCCATCGTGGAGGTACATTTTCCTCTTCCGAGCGGGAGGCTCCATTGATAGGCGCGAAGAGACCACGGTACGTAGTAAAAAAAGCTAAGCAAATGAAAGCGTACACAACCGCAGAACAAAGCACCTGTCAGGATACGCGTGCACTCACCGCCAAGATTCACTGTTCGGAATGTAGTCACGTGGCCCCGATTGGTACGTTCGATTCGCCGTCACTAGGGTGTCTCGATGCCAGCGCCTTCACCACTTGAACCAGTGCACCCTGCCATTCGTTTCAGCGGTGCAGCAATGACGCCAGCAGAACCACGACGTTCGTTTGAAAAAGTGCAGGAAAGGTGCAGGGCTGGTTCGTGATTTTGCTGCACCCGCTCCACGGTCGGTGCCGACTTGGTGCAGGTGCGAAGCAGCGGCGCAGCAGACGACGCAGCAGACGAGTACGAGCACCGTTAAAACCCCGCTTACGCGCGTCTGATGTGTCTCCGCAACTGTGGTGTGAATTTACGCCCCAGAAACCGATCATACCTCCAGTTTAGCACCTCTCAAACTTACGCACACCGTGCACATTCATCAGACATAGCACAACGCCTACACCGCGTCTGCGCCTTTGCATTCGTTTCGAGTGTTTCGCTGAGCCTGCACACACACACACAAACACACACGCGCACACACACACACACACACACACACACACACACACACACACACACACACACATATATATATATATATATATATATATATATATATATAATGTTCGAAAACGTTGATACATTCCTGACACAAATACCTGCATTATATACACCAAAATATTCTTAAGGATGTTTGTCAATATTTTGTTACGATATATAGTGCAAAATTTTGTAGTGCATGAAAGTTATTATGAATTTGGCAGTCGCGTTTTCCGACTGACATCACGAACTAACTTTACTAGGAGTTTTGTAAATGTGTTTGGTTATTTGTGAAGCTGTGCGCATCGAAGATTTGGGACTGCTAGCTGTTATGTTTGGCGTATCTTTTACCGCTGAGAGTTTGCATACGTTGTGCGCGCTTAGTTCTTCACGCACGACGTCGATACGATTATTATATACTTTCCTACGTTGGGTGTATCTTCCCCAAACACACATTTCACCGAGACATATCCCAGCTTATGAGCAGAGGAAAAGTCACAGTACAGTCGGCTATGTGCGATACACATTTTCTATCTGATGTGGCCAGGCGGACCCTTTCAGCCTCAACTATAGCTTCAGACAACAATAGCCATCTAAACATACACACCTATCGCCACAGCGGCAGGTACTGTGTGATTTAATTGCGTCTCGCACACACACACACACACACACACACACACACACACACACACACACACACACACACACACACATATATATATATATATATATATATATATATATATATATATATAATGTTCGAAAACGTTGATACATTCCTGACACAAATACCTGCATTATATACACCAAAATATTCTTAAGGATGTTTGTCAATATTCTGTTACGATATATAGTGCAAAATTTTGTAGTGCATGAAAGTTATTATGAATTTGGCAGTTTCTTTCCTCCTGTGGTGCATGTGGCCTGCATTTAGTTGCGTGTGCCTGGTACATCGTCAGGGTATTTTTGTCACAGAAGTGATTGAACTTAGAGCCGGAGTAATAACTCAGGCCTGAGCTGTTAGCAGTTAAAAAATACGGCCGGTATATATTGGTCAAAAAGAAAAAAAAAGGTCGTTACTATTTTTATAAGTACTGATACCATTTAAATGTGGCTGATGGTAAGACGTAACAAGTGTCCCAAAGGGGCACTCAAGGTTTATTTACTATTAGGTCCATCATATCTTTCTACCTGCAGCTGTCCCTCTCTTTTTAGCGCAACTCCAAGCTCACGTGATACATCATATACAAAAAATTAGAGAGAGGGGAAAGGAAAGGAGGGAAGAAATACTTTAAACTTCAATTAAGCATCTTGCCTTCGACGATAGCAGGAGCTAGGGTAGCAGGGCTTTGCACAAAGACGTACACGCGCTTTTATAGTCTTGTATGGCTTGTAGTAAATATGCATAGACTGCTGACACCGTATACGAATTTATGGAGGTACTGAATGTGTGTGCTCTGTGTTGCTACATGGCAGTGGAGAAAAGAAAAACTAAAATACGTTTATGCACAACACATGTCGGCTAATACCGACATGCTAATATGTTGCTAATACCGTCGTCTAAGCACTTTTGCTCTCGAGTGTAGAATTATCATGATGTGTTGAAAGCATGCGTGCGCATACCGAAGGCAAGATGCTCAATTGAAGTTTAAAGTATTTCTTCCCTCCTTTCCTTTCCCCTCTCTCTAATTTTTTGTATATGATGTATCACGTGAGCTTGGAGTTGCGCTAAAAAGAGAGGGACAGCTGCAGGTAGAAAGATATGATGGACCTAATAGTAAATAAACCTTGAGTGCCCCTTTGGGACACTTGTTACGTCTTACCATCAGCCACATTTAAATGGTATCAGTACTTATAAAAATAGTAACGACCTCTTTTTTTTCTTTTTGACCAATATATACCGGCCGTATTTTTTAACTGCTAACAGCTCAGGCCTGAGTTATTACTCCGGCTCTAAGTTCAATCACTTCTGTGACAAAAATACCCTGAGGATGTACCAGGCACACGCAACTAAATGCAGGCCACATGCACCACAGGAGGAAAGAAACGTATCGAAAATCTGGTTCATAACGTACACTGCGGTTATTCAGGTTATCACACCTAAGCACGTGAGACACGAACAGATCTTTATGTTCCGCGAATCGGTTCGCGTGAGGGTGGAGATTCAATATTAATGACAGGTGGTGTCCAAATCCACGGCCCAGCGATGTGCTCATCAACGTAATAAACATTGATCTTGAAGGCCATGCTGTTGCTTGCAGCAGAAGGCGGAAGCGGTTGCGGGAGTCAGAAACACGTCATAGACGTCAAATTCGGCGCTGAAGATCCTCAAAAAGGTATTATCAGGATAAGATAACGCGATATTTAAATGGTTACTTAAGCATATTGCAAATAGGTAGTATTGAATCCATGGCGCATCGACAATTTCAATTGGTATTAGATCTCAAAGGCTATGCTTTTGCGGCCTGCACACGACGGAACTGAGAATACGGCATGGCCGACATGTGTTGTGCATAAACGTATTTTAGTTTTTCTTTTCTCCACTGCCATGTAGCAACACAGAGCACACACATTCAGTACCTCCATAAATTCGTATACGGTGTCAGCAGTCTATGCATATTTACTACAAGCCATACAAGACTATAAAAGCGCGTGTACGTCTTTGTGCAAAGCCCTGCTACCCTAGCTCCTGCTATCGTCGCTGCTTTCCTCGCCATATTTCTGCATACGCCACGTTTTTTTTTCATTCTTATATTCCTATTCCTATATATTCATATTTCCTTTTTCTATATCTCTTTTTATATCTCTTTTATATTATCTTTTATATCTTTATTACTGTATCTATATATAGCTTAATTTAAGTGTAGTGCCGTGATTATTTTTTCTTTTAAGTTTTCTCTGTAAGTGCTTATATTAATTTGTATGTGTGTATTCAGTGTATAGTTCCTTCATCTTTAATTATATAGTTGTGCCACTTTTTTGATTACTTTCCGTACTTTTGTAGGCCTCGTATTTATTTCTTTGTGTTAGTGTACTTTTTATATTTGTCCTTGGAAATGTCAGCGCCGACGCACGCGTATGTGGAGTATGAGGACGGAGGCAAGGCGATCGTCTCTGTAAGCCTCATAAAGGATTACAGTCCCAATGACATGAACGATTTGGCCTGCAACAAGGGCATTTATTGGAGAGAAAGCGGAAAAGGCTTCGAAGGCGACGAAGGGTACTACTCCGGCAACATCATGGTGTTGGGATGTGAGTATATATCAACTTTCAACACTTCATTTGCTTCGCGGGGGTCGATCGCAGGGCAAAGTTGTGACTGGTGTTGTAGATGTCGCGGGGGGCTTTTCTCGTAGCTGGGTGCTTTTTTTTTTTCGTTGAGTGGATATATTGCATTTTTCACAAGTACTTCTCCAGGAGGGCACATGTAACAGGCAAACGGAGGCCTCAGGAAAGCACCTGAGATTATAGTAACAGGTGCAGATCGCGGTGCTTTGCGCTGCATTTCATGCAGCCTCTATGTCGCTAAATGAAGCATGCACACAGCGCTGTGTGCGCGTTCCTTTATTGGGTCCAGTTATCGTAACGAGTCCTGATCAATGAGATTAGTGCTGCGATGTTATGGCGATGACTTTTCCAACGTTATTCCTTCTCGCAGCATCAGTGGTCATAGTGACGTTCCGACCGCGCTAGAGTGGCATAGAATCGGCGTAAGGCATTGTCACATAATCGCGGCCTATCTTAGCATACAACTCACTGTGCGATCGTGGTTATAACATAGGCGGCTTATATGTCATTGATAAAGGAAATGGGAAAATAACTGAAAAAAAATGTAGCCTTGTAGGTGCTCGCCACGCGTTTCTTGGTCTGAAATTGGGCCTCATTGCCGACTCTACCGAAAATTTTTACTCAACAGACTCTGTTTCTCATTTGACACGTGCGACATGTGTTCAAAAGAACGGAAACCTGCTGCATCAAGACTTAACCTGTGTTAATTAACACACGTTAGCACGCAACATGTTAACGGATGTGATGTGAAGCAACAAAGTGCCCATGCTGTAGTGTGCTTGTTTTGGGGCACTTACTGCTTCCGCTTGTTACTTTTCCTTTTCTGTATGTCTTGTAGAATCCCTCAGTTATATTTAGCGCCTAATGTCTCTACATGTGTCATTATTATTGCTTTTTAATCGGTAACTGCGATGACCATCACAAATGCCATATTTTATTGTAATCAGCATTGTGTTTAAATTATCCTTCAGGTGGCAAAGCTGATTTGATTTCCCGGATGTCAAAGCAGCACAAGCCTGTTCCTATGGACGTGTTTGAAGAATCAAGTGAGAGATATCGGCACAAGCAGAAGCCAGCCCTCAAGGTAATAATAATGATAATAATGCTTTAACAATTGCAAAGTTTGCCGAAACAAATATCATGCAACTTCATTTTCCTCTTGCCATTTACATTATTACTAGGATGTACCAACAAAGGAAAAGCGGCGCCGACTAGAAACTGCCAAAAAATCAAGAATGCAGAAGATCCTTCAGAAAAAATCTGCTGCTGGAGATACGGACTCCAGCAGTGAAGATGAGCTGGTGCCCCGGAAGATGCTGAAGAAAGCGGAAAATGAAATTGCAGCACTCAAAAACAAATTAAGAATATCCGAGCAGCAGCGGATTGAAGAGCGGCAGCAAAACCAGAAACTCCACAGCTTACTCGAGGAGAGGATGAGTGAGCAATAATTTATTTTTAAATGACTGTGTCACTTTGTTTAGAAATTTATTTTTGCAGTATTCTGTGTCGCCTCACAAGCGTGCTGTCAGTCCTTGTGCATGAATGGCGTAGTAAAATGCCTCAGCATGCAAGCTAAGGTTTTAGATTAATGCTAGTCAGTGGAATTGATTGTGCTATGCGTGGACATTTATGTGACAATTATGATTGTGTTTATGTAAATGTGCACCATGCAGATTCCATGGAGGCCTCCATAATTGAGGCACTAAGAAAAGAAGTTCGTGCGGCAAGGCTGCCTTCACAGGTATGTAATGTGGCATGTTGATATTTTATGGGGAGCAAAAGTTCATGATTTTGAAATGTCAAATCAAGTCAGGCACTGTTTCCCATGGACAGATTTATAAATTTGATTACTTGACGATCTAGTTTAACCTTTTGCTGCCGCAATCACACTTCTATCATGACATTTCTTTGGCAGCTCACATAATTTGCACCCATAGTACTTGATATAGAATTTCTCATCTAAGCAGCAGCAAAATAATATTTGTCGATCTGAGTACACGAGTCTAGCTGCATCCTAATAAACAACTAATAAATGACACTTCTGTATTGCTCATGCACTGATCTCACATTTTGCAAAACTTTAGCCTGTTTACCTTTAACCATGGAGGAAGGAAAAGGATAGGTGGGAGCGTACCGCAACACGATTGAAGCCAACCTGGTGACCCAACCTGTGGTCGCATGCCTAAGTTTGCGGCTGGTTTTAGTGTTCCCACTCTGCAGGCAGAGCCACGGCAAGGCAGCTGAACAAGCGTGCACCGAATAAATATTGGCATAGTTACTGGGAACCAAACGTCTTAGCAGATCTCGACCAAAGAGGTCACATGTTGGGCCACCACTGTGGCTTCATGGAGCGTTCGCTTGCCAAGGCTGGCTGCCTGACGTAATGCTCCCTCCTATATCTTTCCTTCCTCCATGCATTTAACTGCACACTTATCAATGCATATCTCTAAGCACGTGGTAATCTAATAGCTACAGCAATTTGTCTAAAGCAGCTAAACCTTTTAATTTGCAGCAAAGCTTTGTTGTGTCAAAAACAAAACCCTACAAGCCTTAATGGCCTTACTCTTTTACCAGTGCCTATTGGAGAAAATGTAAATGGACTTCTGATAACTGTACTGTTCAATTGCCCTTTAGGGTTGTGCTGCAAATGTTTGCAGCGATGATTTGCAGGAAACAGTGTGGGAAGCTCCCATGAAGCCATGTGAGGTGAGAACTTCATTGGCATTGGTATATTTATTTGTTAGAAATGACTATGCATTATGCATTGCTCATTATTTATGTAGTCAGCTTTAAAACATATCTAACTTACCACGAAATGCAAGTGTAAACTTGATGGTATTGAGCTTTGGTGTCGTATATTTTATGCTGAATTATAATTTAAGGTAATCAAACCAAGGAATGGGGAGTGTGTGTTACTCAACAGCATTTCTAGTTTGCATATGTACGGCTTTGTTATGCGCTATGCACATTTCGTGCATGTTAGCGCTCGTAATACTGCACTTATGGCTATATACTAGTTACTGTGGATGAGCTTTTCTTTGCTTCTTTGCACTTTCCTGCTTGTGTACAGTCTAGCTTCTGTATCACTGGTGAGCACTAGGTAGCATTATTGTGCAATGCTTGGAATCCTGCTAATATGTCTGCAGTGTAGATTTCTCAGCGACGAGATCATTACAGTTGTTTTCTGAAATAAAAATGTATTTCGCAGTGCAAGAAATAATGTGTAAACTTTCATTAAGGGTTATGTTTCAATGCAGTAGCAGTATAATTAGCAGAGTGGCAAATTGAGTGAATTGGCATTCGTTGTCAAATAAACATAACAGCACTAACAACAAGGGAGAAAAAAATATACTACACAGGAAGTGCCTGTAGCACTAGCTGTTACTTCCGTTTCAAATTTAGCTAAAGTTATATCCACCACTGTGGTTCAGCCACTGCGACGTCCTACTACAGAGCACAAAGTAAAATGAAATAATTATCAGTGTTGTGAGCCACAATCCAATGAAGCCAGAATTCAAAACAGCTCATGCATCGATTTATGTGTACATTGACGAACCTGAGGTTTTAAAAAAGTATCTGGAGCCCTTTACATGGCTTTTCTCATAATCTATGGGATTCACGTCCAAAGGCCAGGTGATTATATCTCCTTTGCATTAAACAGCCATAGGCAGAAAAAGCAGATACTAGCTCATACTTGCTCGCCTATATATTTGGAGGCTATGCACTCACTCGCCGTCATTGGCACTTGCATTCATGAAAGAAAGAAAATCTATTCCCGCATAGTGCAATACAAAATGGTATACAGTATCATGTGGCATTTGCAGTTGCTTGCATTGACACTTAATGGTACCCAGTCATGATAATTCTTGCATCCACAACCATTCACTCACATTACATTCACTCGCACTTGTGGACAGCCACCTATTATACTCGCATTCACTGAAACTCGCTGCCACCAAATTTCATTCATAGTCGTGTTTATCAGCACTCGCTGTTATTCATACGTCCCCTCAAGCTTGTTAACACTCCCATTCATACACACATCCTTGCACCTATCGTTACTCACTAGCACCCTCCTATGCCTGTGGAATAAGCGTGGAGCAAGTACGAGTTGGTATACTTGTGAACATCTTGACCTATACAAATTAAAAAGCTGGTGTTTTTCTTCCAGCGCAGCAATATGCAATAGTATAATAATTCACTACAAGTTTCTGGGGCTTTACTAGTTCTCAACAGTAGTGATAGCATGTAGTGCTCTGCAGTGTTGCACAGTTGTCACACATGAGGCAACACATGGGTCGTAGTATTTCCGCCAGCAAGATGACCTTATGCATTCAGCTGAAGAGCACCATGTAGTGTGACACAAATTTTTACGTGGTTTAAAGCTTCAAATATTGGGTAAGCTTGCTTTGAATTTAGACTGAAGAATGCACACACTTCAGGTTGTCCCCATGCAGCAACCAAATGAACAATCAGTGTTTGATGTTTCTCTTTCCTGTTGTGCTGCATCATTCCTACATTCTGCTCCCAAGCAATCGTTTTTTCTAGCCCAGACATATGTTCAAGTAATAGCTGACAAGCACGCTTCTTGCTTCTCGGTCCAGATCTATGCGTTTTGAGCCATTGGCAAGGAAGGTGGCGGGTTAGGCCCTGTTTAATTTCAGAAAAGGGCTCAAAAAGAACTTTGCCATTGCTCTTAGACACTTCGCATAGCTTCTTTATAGTTCATGTGCTAATGCTGATAAGTCTGTGGCCTACACATTTGAAGAATTGATGTGTTGTGGTAATTGCAATGTGGTTGGTTCCTGGATTTCAGGATAATTTCATTCAGGAAAACCCCCGAATGGCAGTCCATCAGCAGCAAGAGTCTACCACGCTGTATGAGGTATGTATACACAATACATGAAAGCCCAGCTAGTGTGTTTTGCATGGGGCTGTGAAAAATTAAGATCTGGAAATCTGAACAGCCAGAACGAAGACAGATTTGTACGCATTTAGTTTGTACTTTGCAAGCCTAATGTAGCAGCCACGGGACTATAAATGATATTGTTGCTTTCGCCACTTTATCTGAAAGAGCGGATGCTGAAGTGAGTGGGCGAAAGCACTGTCTTGTTAATTTTTATCAGAATAAAATGACCTAGTGAACATTGTCTTTAGCTGTTTTGGATTGCGAGCACTTTTTTCTTGAAGCTAAGCTTTTTTCCTATATTTTTCTATTTCCCCTTTTCCTAAGCCTGTGTTTGGCATGGTTGCTGCTGCTGTGGTATCTTTGTAGGTATGATTGTGGATATGTATATGAAGGTTTATGTGCAAAGATTGCAGGCTCCAGCACTTGGGCTGACATAGCTCTGGATGCTTTCAGACTCACTAATGCCAGTTAGCATGCTATATTCTGGATAAAAAGAAAGTTGCTATTTAAGATGTGGGTATAATGATGACTTGAAGGTATTTTTAAATCACACTGACCTCTTAATGGAATAACATGTTATATCCAGTGGCATGCACCTTGGGTTTAGGCATTCGGCATGTGCCACTGTGACCCAAGGGGGTACAGAATTATTAAATTTAGCTAGATGTGTGCCATACAAACATCATGATGTTGCTTTTGTCATTGTTGCATCGCTGCATGCAGTAGACATCTCACAATATGTATCTGCATCTGCTTTGTTTGGCATTTGCAATATGGCATAACCTGTGAGCAATGCAGTGCATAAAGAAAAAGAAATTGCATGAGACACTTCCGCACATATGTTTATGGTGAACGAACATAAACATTGCATAATTAAAATTACAGGTCCCACAGGGTGAAAGTAAAGACTATTATATGCACCTTTACTTTTATAGCACTTCATTAAGCATGTCACTAAGACTTTGCTTCACGTTGACTCCAGTGTGTCTTGGATCTGCATGATTATTTTTTGGTGTTCTGCATGGGCTGCCACACTGTATTGCTCAGTTGTATTTGTTCTCTAACCTGCATCCATTGTACACCCTTGAGGTACTCGTTGCTATGATGTGCTATCAACTTGCTATTTGTGTTCAGGATTTGGATCTCGGCACTGCCCCAATGGATGAGGCACTGCCAGCTCATTGCGAGTCGGCAAAGCCCAGCTGCGTCCTTGGGCCTCGAGAAGAGGTGGCAGGCAGCCAGGTAGCCAGCCATGTGCCTTCCACCCATGTGAGTGTATAGATTTATCCTGATAATTTGCACCTGCTAAGCCTCTATGCTTGCTAGACAAAGCCTAACGAAGTGTTTATTTCCTCTTGTTAAACATTGTGTCATACTGAAGAACTAATATTGCCATGAATGCACTTGCAGTTGGTCTGCTTGAATTTTCGAATCGTACTTTGTATACTAGTTTGTGCCAACTCATTATGAGAATCGTGCTATGCGGATAGAGCTGTCTGCCTCCTGCTCAGAAGGCACAGTACGCACCTCTTTGGCCTCTGCTTCACGTAGACGCCAACCCCAGGCTGACCCACCCGGGAGAAATCGGTAGTTGCCCTTTCCTATCCTCCTCTCTAATCTTCGTCTTTCTATTGCTTTCGATCTTCACTGTTTCCTCTTGGCTTCCTTTTACTTCCACTTTTTCCAGACAGCAAGGGTTAACCTTGTGTGGGATAGCCAACCTTGGTTATAACAGATTTGGTTATAGTAGTGTCGTACAGCTGGCGCCTGCAGGACGTGTTTTTCACGGTCTTGCAGCATCCCCTTGTTGGGCTTCATATGGAGGTGGGTGGTTGGCGGGGCTGCCGAATTTCCGCATATATTTATGGCATGTTCTTTTCACCCACTTGCTGATCGCCCTCATAAACGAGGGCGCACCGAAGAAGTATTTAGCTTCTATGGCCAACATAGTGAAAACTTTCCCAAATTCCATGTCATACATTCCGAGAACACCGCAATGTCAGTGAGAATGATCTCCTTTTCTGGTGTCGAAATCAATAACCGATGTTCTTGGTCAAGGCTATAAACTTTCCAAACTTCCAAGTGGAGATCTTCTTTTAGAACTCCGAGATAAAACCAATATGAAAGGCTGCCGAATCTTGTCTTTTGGTGACGTTCCAGTGAATGTGACGCCGCATCGCACCATGAACACCAGCCGTGGTGTTGTATTTGATAGTGACCTGATTGATCTGACAGAGGCTGAACTACTTGAAGGCTGGGGTGACCAGAATGTGATCAGTGTAAAACGAATCAAGATGAGGTGCGATGGTAAAGAAATACAGACTAAGCATCTTATTCTCACATTTGGCTCAGGTGTTCTGCCTGAAACAATCGAGGCAGGCTATGGAAGATCAGGGTCAGGCCATATACACCAAATTTCCTCCGATGCTTTAAATGTGAAACGTTCGGCCACAGTTCCCAGAACTGCTATGGCCGAATAACCTGTGCCAAATGGCAGCGACCATGAACATCCGTCCGAGTCATGCGCGAACACTGCACACTGAATTGTGAAGGGGAGCACCCTGCGTACTCGCGGTCCTGCCCATCTTGGAAAAAAAGGAAAAGAAATAATGGCAGTCAAAATCAAAGAGCATATTTCGTTTAAAGAGGCACGCAGGCATGCCAAAGTGGCGCGTCGGGGCAGTGCCACATCTGCCTCCAGCGGCTGTCCGGCCCATACACAGTGAGCCGGCAGTGCCGTCACCTGCCCCCTGGGCGGTTGCAGCTGGCGCTGTTCCACCGTCCGAGATGAAGGGGCCGTCGACCTCTGGGCTGGTGGCCTCAAAGGCCTCATCACTTGAGAAGAGGCTTTCTCGACAAACAAATCGCTCTCAAGAGCCGGTGTCCAGCGTCTCGCAGGAGGCGATGGACACAACACTTAGTCAAACGGCACCACCAGCGCCTTAGGAGCGGCGAGAATCTTGACCGTTCCATAACAGAGAAACATCGCATTATGGGACCGGCAAAGGGCCCTGTAACCTAACTTTTCTTGTTAGACACACAGCACTAACCTCGTTCCCATATGGATACGCAAATATTACAATGGAACGTGAGCGGACTTCTTCACAACCTTGACGATGTTAAAGAACTCCTCCGCAAATTCACTCCAAAGGTGCCGTGTGTACAAGAAGCACACCTAAAATTAATGCAGACCAACTTTCTAAGGCAATATGCCACTTTCCGCAAAGACCGTGATGATGCACTCACCTTCTCGGGGCGTGTAGCCGTAATAGTCTATAAGGGCGTTGAATGTCGGCAAATAAATCTGAACCCCCCTCGAGGCAGTTGCATTGCGAGCTGTGCTATTTGGTCACCTAATCACGGTTAGTTTGATGTGCGTCTCCCCTTCCTGTCAACTTACTAAAGCAGAGTTTCACAGCTTGATTGATGAACTTCCTCCACCATATATAGTCGTGGTGATCTAAATGCACTTAGGCCCATGTGGGGCAACACGTGCGGATGCGTGTGGGCGCCTCATAGAAAATTTTGTTTTCTTCAGGTGCATGCTTATTGAACAAAACAGAACCAACATACTACACTGTTACACATAAAATATACTCGTCCATAGACTTGGGCATAGTTTCGAGCTCACTATTTCCGTACCTGGAGTGGTCTGTTCTGAAGAACCCCTATGGGAGTGACTACTTCCCAATTACATTAAAGGTAACAAAACCAGATGCATGCTGTCCGCATTTTCCTTGATGGAACCTCGAATCAGCAAACTGGGAACTTTTTCGAGAACTCGCATATTTAGGCGGTGATGACAATTCTGATTTTAACGTAGATGATGCTGTGGCATACCTAACTGATTGTGTTATTGATGCTGCAACAAAATGTATTAAACAATTTAACGGACTGGCAAAGAATCGTCGCAACCCATGGTGGAATGACGAATCTAGGAAAGCCCTCAAAAATCAAAACAAAGCTTGGGGATTGTTTCACAATTCTCCAACAGCTGAAAACCTTATTTCATTGTGGCCAGAATATTGTCTCAGGCTTTTGCTATCCTGAGGTTTGACTATGTGTTAATTGAATGCTACACTAATGAACTTGTTTGGCGTGGGAAAATTTGTGTTTATAGCATTGAAGAACCATTTATAAAAAGAAAGAAAACTTTTAATGTATCTCCAGATAGGTTCTGCTTACGTAGTTTGTAGTTTACTTTTTGCCTGTGGCGATGCTGGCTAGTCTTATAGCACGTGCTTGATGCACAAGCAATGTGGAAATGAGGCATAATCACATTCACTGATTATGCATGCTTATTGTATGCAGTCTTCTGTAGGGTATTCTTTCTAATGTCAGGTTTGATATTTTTTTGTGTAAAACAGATAAACTAGGAAAGGTAGGTTGGCTAACCACATAGGTGTGCTGCTTTTATTTCAGGGGCCAGTCCCAGCACCTGCAGAGCTGGGTGTGGAAGCTCCACTCTTCACACCAGTTGGTGGAAAGGCAAGCTGTGTTTGCTTATCTGAATCAAACTAGTTTATGTCATTATAAACGAGATTATGTGCCGAGTACTTTACTCGGTACTAACTGTGGAGCTTAGTGTATGCAGTTGTCAAAGCAGCCAGTACAGCAGTGTTCTGAAAAAATAACAGGTGCTGACGTGCTAGTATTTCAAGTTCATTCGCAGTGCATATAAAGATTGTCATTATTCCACTAAAATTCGTATTTCTGGGAATGTACCACTCCTACAATTGTTTTATTCGTCTATTAAAATGAATGCTCTGCTAGCAGTGGTGCATTGCTGTGTGAGCAGGAAAAGTCGACATCAATCGTCTATGAGCAATGGTTTATGAGAGTACTTATGTACAATAATACCTTGTTAACTGAAAGTAGTAAAATCTGGAAAAAATTTTGAGACAAGTGAATTTTCCAGATAATCAGTCGTGGAAATTGCAGTGAAAAGTTGAGTTCGTTTTAAAAAATTTACTGCTACTGACAAGCTTTTCAACAACAGCTAAACATAAAGGTTTCAAATAAATAAATAAAAACATGCCAGAGATATCAATCAGCTCCATTTTGTGGCACTGCAGTCTTATTCTGTGCATGAAAAGTGCATAGGGCTGGTCTGCTTCGTGGTAGCTCCTGGACCTAGGAAAGCGTCCTCGAGCCGCTTCACACATCGCACACATCGCACACATCGCACACATCGCACGATTTAACTTTATTTCGCAGCAAGTGAAGCACGTTTCTTGTTTCAGCAGATGTCGGCACCTTTTTAGGTCTTTCATTATCATTGCCTTCACCGCCCCTTCCGTTTGTAGCCATCCCAGCGATTTCGGTGTCAGTAAATTCACCTATCACCGGTACATCCTGGTTGCATAGCACACACTTGTAAATGCTCATGTCACTTTCTACTATGCAACACACGTAGCACAGACTTACAGGGAACCCTGCCACAGAAAGCGACATGAGCATTCACAAGTATGCGCTATATGCAAGCAGGGCATACCGAAACGCATGCTGCACATGGGTTTTTATTCTATGCTGTATGGACTAAAATTCAGTGCCGCAAGCATTGTGTAGAATAAAGGTAAAACGGAAATCGGACCTCTGATGGTAAATCGCATGCGTTGCACAAAGCGAACACAACGAACTGTGTCAAGCATGCTATTTTGCCGGGCCTGCCTCTGCTCATGTCTCTCCCATCACATGATGTGCTACATGGTTGCTTGACAAAGTTGTTATGCCACTAGGTTCTGAGTTCACATCCTAGGAAAGTGTCCACTTTGTGGTAGGTGCAGCAGTCTTGCGTGAAGCTTGTTTAACGGTCCTGCGGCAGAGTTCTTGTTCCACTCTTAGTGAAGATTTTGAGGTATCCGCTATTTGGTCCAAAAATAGTTCGATGCCTTGGAAAATTTCCACAGCTGATTTTTTTTTAGATATGAGAGTTTGAGTTAACACGGTATTACTGTAGTATGATAAGGCACCTCAGGAGTTCTTACCATGTTTACTAAGTAGTGTGCCAAGGCCTTGATTCAGGCTAGTTGGTCTCGTACTTGGAGCCTCAATATCGGTTAAAATGCAGGGACAGATAAATGACTACCACATATGGTGCCAACTTCCAACTGCTTATTTTGGAAAGGAAGATGTCCTTTTATGGACTCTCCACACATCCACAATGGTGTGACATCCTGTAAATGACAGCACGCAAACATCACTTTTTAATTAAGCAAGTTCTTTATGGGATGGTGACAGGGACGTAGTGCTGACGCACGTCTGCTAAGTACCGAGTATGAACAGCTTCTATTACCTCGCATGTCAGCTGTTGTTTGGCTCTGCCCACGATACTGCACTGGTCAAACAAATGTGCAACCACACTTTCTACTATATTGGGCCAGTGACTCACTGCCAAATTTCTTTACACTGTTATTATGCTCCCGTAGCCAATCATTCAGGCATCATCCTGTTTGTCCTACATAAGATCTAAAGCATTGCAGGTGTAAGTGGCAGATGACGCAGTGGTGTTTGGCAACAGCATTCAGGTTAGTCATCCAGAATAGCCTTGCTAGCTTGTTAGGTGCAGAGAATACTAGTTGTACATTCAATCGCTGGCCAATCTTTTTTGAGTTGTGTGATAACTTATGTATTTAATAAAAAGAAAAGCCTCGAAGTTAAAAAACAATTTGTCCTGGTCCGGGACTCAAACCCGGGACCACTGCCTTTCCGGGGCAGCCGCTCTACCATCTGAGCTAACCTGGCGGCTAGCAGGTGGCAGGGCGAAGTCGAATTTGTTGACAACTCGAAGCAATTAAAGGCAAGAGTTTGACCTAATAATTCTGCGGAAAACCGCAAGGTAAATAGGGGTGTGCCAAGGCATTGATAATCCGCAACCGCAAATCATTCGCAGCCACCACTGTAGGCAACATTCAGTATGAGAAAAGAGAGCAAAAATCAAGTTTGGTTTAAATTTTCTCGGCTGCTAATCAACCCTTTTTTTTTCTGCAAGAATATCTTGGCAATTGCTATGAACGGTTGGATGTCTGCTTTACCCTTTATTCATTACTTCTCTCCAACTTGCGGGTTTCTGTAGAACTATTAGGTCAAACTCTTGCCTTTGCTTCGAGTTGTCAACAAATTTGACTTCGCCCTGCCATCTGCTAGCCGCTTGGTTAGCTCGTATGGTAGAGCGGGTGCCCCGGAAAGGCAGTGGTCCCGGGTTCGAGTTCCAGACCAGGAAAAATTGTTTTTCAACTGCGAGGCTTTTCTTTTTATTAAATACATAAGTTGTCACACAACTCGAAAAAGATTGGCCAGCGATTGAATGTACGACTAGTATTCTCTGCACCTAACAAGCTAGCAAGGGTATGCTGGATGACTAACCCAAATGATGATGCCCAACTCCACTGCGAAAAAAGGCGTGAAAATAAGTTTGTTGATTGTGCCTCGTGCATCATCAGGCAATTACACCTACAGTGCTTTAGATTCTCTATGTAGGACAAGCAGGATGATGCCTGAATGATTGGCTACGGGAGCATAACAATGTAAAGAAATTTGGCAGTTAGTCAGTAGCGTGCCATTGTAGAAAGTGTGGTTGCACCTTTGTTTGACCAGTGCAGTATCGGGGCAGGGCCGGACAGCAGCTGACATGTGGTGCAATAGAAGCTGTTCATATTAAGTACTTAGTAGACAGGTGCGTTTACATTGTGCCCTTGTCACTATACCATAAGGAACTGGCAGCATACGTTCTAGGAGAGAAAAAATAATAGAGTAATGCAGAATGTTGCAGGAAGCTCATTGCATAAAAGATATCTGATAATAGTTTAAGTCCTGCATCTGTTGCGCTACCCAATAAAGAAAAACCCATGCTAACGGTTATATCCTACATGTGCGTGGAATGTGGTTTGGTGAAAGTACCATGTGTTGAACAGTTGCTTATGCTATTGTGTAACAATTAAGAGCTTTTTTTTTCAATGCCATGAAACCAGTTGAAGACCAGTGCCCTTTCTGTCCTGTCATCCTTTCTGCATTATAAGACATTTCTTTTTTCCTCCAGAGGATGAGTACTTCTATTCAATTAGTTCAGCACTGCACGTGACATTAGGTATTGCCTAATGACTCGGGCTCTGAGCAAGGTGTGCGACTATTGTGCAATGCAAAAGAGCAAAAGCAGTGCCAGTGTCCAACTGAAATGACACAGCAAGTCAACATTGCCTTGTCATTGGGGGAAATTGTACAGGGATGCCAAAATGTGTCATACCTTGTTGTGTCTTTATTCTCGCATTTGCTAGCTGCCTTGCATGACACTGCATTGGCCACCTGCCTTCAGAACTGCATAATTGCCCTCTGTAGTCGTGATGATCATGACCACGGTTTCGTTCGCAGCTGTTGTGACAAGTAGTAGTTTCATTGTGACTTGGTGCAATGCATGCAGTCTCACAAACATGGTGGCTATCGAGGATAGTGATTGTACTGTGGCCAGGCTTGCATCCAATCAGTCAGTTACATTGAGATTGTTGTACAATCTGTTACAGCCAGCTCAGTGGTGAAAAAATTATCGGGATGGACATGTGGTAGTGAATAGCATGCCTCCGACAAAGATTCGGCCAAGTCTTGTGCTATGACTGCACTGCAAAGAAAGTACTTCCTCAAGGCCCTTGCCGCTGCGAGCAGTATGATCAGTCGCGAAATGACATCTGCAGCTCCTGCACTGCTTATATGTGAAGTAGAAACAGGATTTGCGGATTGATTCAGTATAAAAGTGTGTTGGTGTGAACATTTGTTTTTTTTTCTTTTCATACCCTTAACAATTCAACATTTGGTTAATTCAGAATTTAGTTCCAGTCCTGTGAAATTTGAATGAATGAGGTTTTACTGTATTACACCCCTTCTTTCACCGCATGTGTAATTTGAGCTCACTGGGGTACTGCAAGAACTGTTTTCAGCATCAAGGGTAAGATTGCTAGCTCTGGGACAAGCAGCTCCTTAAGCATGCAATAACTTAATTTTACTGTGGTTTTCTACTCTTCCCATCTGCTTCCCTAGACTTTTTCTCAAGTCTAAATAAAAACTAGTATATCCCGTACAAAAGGTGCTTGTCGCTGACTGTGGGATTAAATGTGGTGAATCCTCCGAGGTAGAATTGTTGTCCCTGGGCCATTATCAGTGAAGCTTCATCGACTAGGGCTTCCTACAGTCAGGGCGTAAACTTTGAACCTTTTGCATATATCTTGGTTTTATCCTTGAGTGCCATCACTGTGTTTGGCAATCTACTTTTCCTTAATAACTGTTACCTTTTTTATCCATTATTTCAAGAACAGAGACTTTTTCTGAGAGTACATATGCTCTTTTGTATTTCAGTAATTAATCTCTTGCAATTTTTATCTTTCGTAGGTTCACATTGGAAATGGCTTATTTATCTGTGCCAACAAGTGGACGTGGGTCAATCAAGCAAAGACTGACAGCACATTTGCCAGGGAGGTTGCCCGTTGCCTGTGGCAGCCACATGAATTGGTCGGCAGGAGTGTCACGGGCAAAATATGTATGCGGAAACTGAAGGAAGGTGGCGAGGCAAAGCCAGCATTAACACC
Organism: Dermacentor variabilis; assembly: GCF_050947875.1. NCBI lineage: Eukaryota > Metazoa > Arthropoda > Arachnida > Ixodida > Ixodidae > Dermacentor > Dermacentor variabilis. The sequence goes on along the minus strand of NW_027460456.1, from coordinate 645,650 downwards.
AGAGAAACTTGGTGCAGTTCGAAGTAAGTAGACCCTGTCCTGCTAGCTCATGTTTTCATAATGATTGCGAAGTGTTTTGAAGTTAAAGGAGCAATGCCTATCACATGGTGCCATTTCTGCACGAATATAATGGGCTGTCGGTAAGATGGGGTTGTATTGAGGTGATCTTCTTATATGGGCCGGCATAGTTTACATCTACACATCAGGGGCATGCATAGCTGTATGTGCATATTTAGTGATGCGCTCTCGCTAACAAAAACTATCACTTAGTTTCTATAGTGGTATTATAGGTGCATTAATCTTTCCTATTAATAGTTCTGCACTGGCATCTATGCAGTGTTTTCCATCTGCATATTCCGCGGTGCGGTAGCGAAAAGCTGTGTAATTTGTGTAGTCACTTGCATGAGCTGGTATATACTTGATAATTTAATGTAAAATATGTGTGGAAATGTATTAGACTATTTCTGTGGTCTTTTATTGCAATTCTGCAGCCATTTATATTGTTTGTAAAACATGAACATTTCACAGAGATGGGAGCAAGACAATGCGAGGACGAGCGCTTGCTTTCAACTGCTGTGGTTAATGTTGAAATATCAATTTACGTTGGTAAAAAACTCGTAAGCCTCCGTGTTCTATTTTTGCGGTTTCTCTGTGAGAGGGGGGGGGGGTCACGCTTTACACTCAATATCGTGCCAGAACTAGCCCAATCAGTTACGCAGTGGAGCCACCTACTGTGCATGTCAGTTCCAATGGCTTGTGGAATCTAACAGGGCATGCTTTGTTTGCATTTTTTGTGCAGAGTCATACGAGCACTTCGTGGCGAAACATCCGAGCTCTGTGGACACAGAGGCAAGGAGGCTCAAGGACTTTAACAAGCACCTGGCCACCATGCTGCGTGACGCAAAATAAAGATGGTTTGTGCTGCGTGCCCTAAAAAGTGTCCTCTTTGTCTCGGAGCTGGCTCATTGCCCGACTCACGTACGTGCGATTGAAATTCACTCGCTGCAATGTTGGCAGACGATGTTACTGTGTGCAACTTCATCAGAAATATTGCATGAACAAAAGAACTCGTTCAACACAAATGAGAACACTTGTACAATGTAGCTAAATAAGAATAGCGTCTTTTGCATAGCTGAACGAGAACATTTTCATGTAGCATACACAAACAAGAACGATATCGTTGAGCGTAGCCATGCGAGAACGATATCGTCAAGCATAGCTATGCGAGAATAATCTCGTTTAACATACCCACACGAGAACGATCTCGCTTACTGTAGCCATACGAGAATCTCGTTCAGTGACGATGTCCTCTCGTACACATGTGACATACGATATCGTAGAGACTACGATATCGTAGAGACTACGATATCGTAGAGACTACGAAGCAATAATAGCGTAGAGAAGTTCTCGTTCAATTATCATACATATTTTTTCAATAGGGTGGTGCTACCGTTTCCGTCATGAGTGTGAGTTTCAAAGAGAGACTGGGTCGGAAAGTTATGTTCCCGTGGAATGATGGTGTGACGTTTCGTGATGTCAGTGAGAGTGCCTAGTTCCCCTTGGTATTTGTGTTGCAAGTATTTTATTCGGAAGAGATCTTAAAACAGCATTTCCCGCACTGCCGCGATGCACTCATGTTGTGATTCTCGGGATTGACTTTCTTCAGGATTGTCGTGCATCCGTTAACTGTGGCACATGCGAAATTACTTTGAATAGCGCGCTTGTCGCCACCCTTGCCGACACGTCCTTACCAGTGAAAAACTATTGTGTTGTTTCGAACGATTTGCTGCTACCGCCTTGGTCGCTGTCACGTATCCCTGTCAACTTCGCTGCTTCCGACCTTTCATCGTTTGACGCGCAAGTCCAGCCACTTACGTCGAGCTGCGCAAAGAAAGATATAATTGTACCACGCTCTGTCGTGAGAGTAGTGAATGGCGCCTCATATTTGTGGGCTTTCAATTGTTCTTGCGTCCCTGCCGTTCTCCCGCGTGATATGAAGCTTGCTGAATTTGACGAGATTACTTAAAGCTCCATTACAGTTCTAAGCGAGGAGGAGCAGTCTCGTACTAGCGATCCCCAACGAAGCATTTCTGAAAAGCAGATCCTACGAATGATCAACAAGGCACTGCCCTCACATTAGCGCCGCGCTCTCGCACAAGTTTTGTGGGCACATCTTTCTGTGTTCGATTTCACACAAGGCGACAAGCAGGCTTCACTCCCGCGTTCTCGTGCTCGCCACAGAATTGACACCGGATCTGCGCACCCCATTCGGCAGAAGCCTTACCGCGTTTCTTCAACAGAGAGGACAGTTATTGCTGAACAGGTGAAAGACACGCTGCGGAAAATGTTGTTCAAGAGTCCTCTAGTCCGTGGGCAGCACCAGTAATCTTAGTAAAGAAGAAGGATGGATCGTGGCGGTTTTGCGTTGATTACAGGAAACTGAATGCGGTCACCAGAAAGGACGTGTACCCGCTTCCTAGAATCGATGATGTCATCGATTGTCTACATTCCGCTGCCTACATTTCATCACTGGATTTGCGATCAGGGTATTGGCAGATACCCATGCACCCAGACAATAAGGAGAAAGCGGCCTTCGTGACACCAGACGGTCTTTATGAATTTAACGTTATGCCGTTCGGACTTTGCAACGCGTCAGCAACATTCGGACGATTCATGGATACTATCCTCCGAGGACTTAAATGGGAAATTTGTTTGTGCTACCTCGATGATGTGGTGATTTTTGGCAGCACATTGAGTGAACATAACAGCCGTCTTAATCTTGTTCTGGATTGTGTCAAACAAGCCGGCTTGATCCTAAATTCCAAGAAATGTCGTTTCGGAGAAACCGAGGCGTTAGTACTTGGGCATCTGGTCGACAAAAACGGCGTGAGGCCAGATCCACGGAAGATTGAGGCAGCCAGCTCCTTCGAAGCACCGAAGTCAGTGCGGGAGTTGAGGAGTTTCTTGGGCCTGTGCTCGCACTTTCGTCGCTTCGTTCCAAGATTCGCCGACGTGGTGTACCGCCTAACATGTCTTCCCCAAAAAGCCGTCCCTTTCACCTGCACATCGGCTGGCGACGACGCGTTCCGTCAGCTAAAATTTCTACTAACGTCAGGGCCCATATTGCGTCGCTTCGATGCATCCGCACCTATGGAAGGGCACGCTGATGCCAGTGGCATCGGCATAGGCGCCTACTTGTGCAACGTCATCAAGGAGCTGAACACGTTGTGGCTTATGCTAGTCGCTCTTTGGCTAAGGTGGAACGCAATTACACTGTGACCGAACAAGAATGCTTGGCAGCTGTTTTCGCTGTCCACAAATTTCGACCCTATATCTACTGACGCCCGTTCACTATCATTACTGACCACCACGCGTTGTGCTGGTTGGTGCATCTCCGTGACCCGAGTGGACGACTGGCACGTTAGGCTCTTCGACTGCAGGAGTACGACTTCGTTATTTCCTACAAGTCCGGGCGTCGCCACGCAGATGCGGACTGTCTCTCCCGCCTTCCTCTGACGACGACGGAGTGTGACGAAGACAATTTTGATGACTGTTTTGCTCCCATTTCTTCGACATTCCCAGACTGGATGAATTTCAAAGCAGAGCAGGAAAATGATATTAGTTTGGAACCTCTATTTCTAGTCGCATCGCGTCCTGGAGCCACCGGTCGATTTTGTGTCCGTGACGGCCTGCTTTACAAGACCAATTATTCGGCTAAAGGCGCACGCTTCCTTCTGGTGGTGCCGCAGAGTCTGCGAATGGACATACTGAGAGCCATGCACAACGATGTGACCTCTGACCATCTAGGATTCATAAGAACTTTGAACCGGACACAGGAGCGTTTTTACTGGCCCAGAATGCGGGACACAGTCAAGCACTACGTCGCCAGTTGCGAACAATGTCAACGCTACAAGCGCCCTGCGACCGCTCCGCCAGGTCTTCTCCAACCTCTGCCGCCACCTCGCCTGCCATTTGAACAAGTGGGTATCGATCTTCTGGGCCCATTTCCCCGATCATCTAACGACAACCGATGGGTGATCGTATGTGTCGACCATCCGACCCGTTACGCGTAAATGGCGGCCGTACCATCTTCAACATCTGCGTCCGTTGCAACGTTTTTGGTTCGATTCATTATTCTTCGACATGTTCCCCCCCCGTGTGATCATTAGCAATCGCGGTCGTCAGTTCGTTGCGGACGCCGTAGAAGAACTGCTTCGTCTCTGCAGTTCGCAGTTCCGTCATTCAACGCCTTATCACGCTCAGACAAATGGGCTTGTAGAACGTACGAACAGAACTCTAACTAACGTGCTGGCCATGTACGTATCTTCCGATCACAAGGACTGGGATGACGTACTCCCCTTCATCACCTATGCTTACAATACTGCAAAGCATGAGACGACCGATTACAGTCCTTTTTATCTCCTTTACGCACGTTCACCACTAAGCTGCATTGACACTATACTACCGTTTGACTTTCAGAGCGAGTACTCTGTTGCCAAGACGCTTTGTCTTGCCGAAGAAGCCAGGCGTATCGCTCGTCTTCCTACTGTGGCATCGCAAGACCGATCGAAAGAGCGCTATGACAGCCGACACCAGTCTGTCTCGTACGCCAAAGGAGACTTTGTGTGGTTGTGGACTCCGCAACGTAAACGTGGCTTATGCGAAAAGTTTTTACCCCAGTACACGGGCCCATTCGTCATTGTAGATCGCTTGAGTGACTTGACGTACGTGGTGGCACGCTTGACGTCGGCTGGTCGTCAGTCTAGCCGGACCCAGTTTGTACATGTTGCCCGTCTTAAGCGGTTTCACCCTGCGCTTTCCGAGTGATTTAGACTTGCCCAGCGGGCTTCGTCTGGCAACCGGGGATTGCTACGGCAAGAGCCGGGCGAGGAGAAGAGGAAGAAGACGTGAGCTTGTGCCGCCTCAGGAGGCCATCTTGACTTTACCATCAATCTCGTCCCTTGAATAAAGCCGGTTTAACATTAACCGTAACAATATGAAACATACCGCAGAAAGGAGCCCGAAGGAAAGAAGAGCCGCGTCCTCGTTGCTAGGCGACACCGGCACTATATACGGAGCATGCGCAGCATGGTGTCCATCTGGGACCTCCTGCAAGCCGCTTTGTGTACACATTTAATCGTTCAACCGGCGTATTGTAAAAGTAACCTTTATATTTAGGCAAAGGCGCTCAACACTGTATGCCTATACTAGAGGTTAAAGTGTTGTAACCTCTAGTTGAGGTGCACGCCTACTTACCTTTAATAGAGGTTAAATTTGTAAAGGTTAATGTTTAACTTATAGATTAAAGGTGCACAAATCTGTGAGAATATTCCCCTTTAATAAACGTTACCGTGCTAAGAGTGTATAAGAAAAACTTTTCAAGTAGGAAATGCTATTCGCTTTGAAAGCAACAAAAGTGACCTATACACGAGGCCTGCGCTTTATTGTGCTTTTCAAACAACGCTGCGGGTTATACCGCCCGACGCTTGCGTCGGTGGCCACGTAAATTTGACGTAAGGAGATTGAAATAGTTTTATATTATAGGGTCCCAGGGTGTAAAATATAAACCGCAGTCTGTCACTATGGCGTGCCTCATAATGCGATCGTGGTTCTGGCACGTACAGGCCCATAAATAACTAAACTTTAGTAGTTCTGTCACGAGGCGATGTCCCATCTGAGACAATGATAAAACTCAACCCTCTTAGATATTATGAAGAATGGCACACAATGGCTCCCGGTGAGTTCTGTGTACTACGCAGACAAATAGCAGAGGGGCACGCAAGCTAAAGTTTAATATCAAGTCACCACTGTCGTGTTGGACTTGACGCAGAAGAAGGTGTGCATTCGCCGTTAACATCACCGCTAATTCATCACCATCATCATCACCACCACCATCATCATCAGCCTAGCTACGCCCACTGCAGGGCAAAGGCATCTCCCATACTTCTCCAACTACCCCGGTCATGTGCTAATTGTGGCCATGTTGTCTGAAAACTTCTTAATCGCATGCACCCCCCTAACCTTCTGCCGCCCCCAGCTACGCTTCCATTCTCTTGGAGTCCAGTCCGTACCCCTTAATGACCATCGGTTTCGTCACTCCTCATTACATGCCCTGCCCATTGCTTTTTCTTGATTTCAACTAAGATGTCATTAACTCGCGTTTGTTCCCTCACCCAATCTGCTCTTTTCTTATCCCTTAACGTTTCACCCATCATTCTTCTTTTCATAGCTCGTTGCGTTGTCCTCAATTTAAGTAGAACATTTTTCGTAAGCCTCCAGGTTTCTGCCCCGTACATGAGTACTGGTGAGACACAGCTGTTGTAAACTTTTCTCTTGAGGGATAATGGCAACGTGCTGTTAATGATCTGAGAATGCCTACCAAACGCACCCCAGCCCATCCTTATTCTTCTAATTATTTCAGTCTCATGATCCGGATCCGCGGTCACTACCTGTCCTAAATAGATGTATTCCCTTACCACTTCCAGTGCCTCGCTACCTATCGTAAACTGCTGTTCTCTTCCAAGACTGTTAACCTATAATTTAGTTTTATGCTGATTAATTTTTAGACCCACCCTTCGGCTTTGCCTCTCCAGGTCAGTGAGCATGCATTGCAATTGGTCCCCTGAGTTACAAAGCAAGGCAATATCATCAGCGAATCGCAAGTTACTAAGGTATTATCCATTAACTCTTATTCCCAATTCTTCCCAATCCAGGTCTCTCAATACCTCCTGTAAGTACGCTGTGAATAGCATTGGAGAGATGGTATCTCCCTGTTTGACGCCTTTCTTTATTGGGATTTTGTTGCTTTCTTTATGGAGGACTACGGTCGCTGTGGAGCCGCTATCTTTCAGTATTTCTACATATGGCTCGTCTACACCCTGATTCCGTATGGGCGTCTTGCACTGGAGCTTGAAATATATTAGCGGCGCCTGGTGGCGGCACGCGAAACGTTACCTGCGCAGTACCAGCTTGGGTAGTATTGAGCCCTGGCTTTGGCGAAGCACGTTTCTTGCCCGAGTTTTGCGTCGATTCACGCTTTTTTCTGCCCTGTTGCGAGTGCGAAAAGACTCGTCACTTCTCACAGACCACGCCGACCACGCCGTGAGCAGCCTATAGTTTAACGAAAACGGACTCTCCGTGAGACGTAATGCTGGAAGTACAAGGAATCAGCGACGCCGATCAGGAGAGACCTAGCTCAACCTCGAAAAAGCGTCACCGTCGTTGCTTCTGCATCGTGGGCTGCCATGAACAAGAAGGCCGGAATCCCAACATCAGATTCTACCGTTTTCCTTCAAGGCGTCACGCAGCATCGGGTGCGCTGGATAGCTGCAGTTCTTCGCGCTGGGCAAGCGAAACTTCGCGCCAAGCTGACTGCTTCGCCTGTCTTGAAGCTTGCTTGATTATCTGCGTTCTAAAATGAGCTCTCTTGCACCTACAGTCCTGACGGCATACCGACATAGCAGCAGGCATGGCTGGTGATTCACAATTCGAGACCCGGCCACCGCGACAATTAACAATTCGACCGGTGCGAAGTGGTGTGTTCAAATGAGCACAAATGGTCGGGCTGATTCGGTCACAATTCATTACCCCACTACGAGCAGCACAGCTTAGAGTGTTAAATGTGCTCATCCTTGACCTCAAGCCAGCACGTTGAGGCAGCGCAGCAAGGTAGTATTGATAGCAGCAAATCGATGTTCGAGAGCTGTCATTAAAAGCTACATCAAGCGAGTAGCGGACGAGCTCGCGCTGCAGCGCGATTCGCACGTACGTTACTGCGAGCTCATATGCATTGCATCAGTTATTTATCAGTTGCTAAAGGGACAGATGGCCGCTATTACAGTGCAGGCATAACTACTTGTCTAGCGGCATGCAGTCATCAAAGATTGCAGGAGGCTCGCCGTTTCGCGGCATGCTGAAAGACCGCTGCCGTCGCGGCGCGTACCGTCGTGCGCTCGAGCAGTTCCGTACGCAAGGTCTCCTTATCGCTGCTGTGAATTAATTTATAGCAAGCATTTCGTCGCGTTTGTGTTTGCGTTTGTGTGTGAAAAGAACTAGGGAGCTTACCAGCAAGTATGCGGCCTGTAGGGTGGGCAATTTGTGTGCCAGCGGGCAAACCTCACCTGAAGTTCAATTCGTACGCGACTCGCTTCACTTGCGATTGACACCGCGTTAAACTTCGCCGCGTATTTCTTGAACGGCGCACACGTATTCAGCGTTGCATAATTTATTGCCTTTACGCAGCGTTCCACCCATGACAAAAATCTTCGGCGCCCGATATTCGCTGCAAGCCGTGGTACAACAAAACCGAAAGTGGTGGGTCCATATCGTAAACGTGCTTTCCGAAGCAGACGACCGAGCTTGGTGCGACCCAGTTCAGGACACAGGGCGCTTTTTAGCACCATTTTCGCAGCGCCCCCTGGACAATGTAGGAGCCCCATACCTGCATGACCGTTGAGCTTTCGACTGAATCAAACGCTTTCTCGTAATCGCCATTACGAGATTATGATTACCGCTAATTATCGTCAATCAAAGAAAACAGCATAGAAAGCGTCGCTTTCACGGATTGCCGCAGTGCGTGGAATCCGCATATTTTACTGCCCCGTCAATCTTTCCGACGTTAAAAATTTCGAATGTCGCTTACTTTTTTTTTTGTTTATCAGCTCTGACAGTTCAGCGAGTTTTGTCTGATCTGCTGAGTTGGACATTTTAGTGCTTTGCCATTTATTTACTAGGTCTTTTATCGGGAGAGTTCACCTTCTGGTTGCCTTGGTGCCTCACTTTCCACTTCAATTGTTGCTTCTGAAAGCAGCCTAGTTCCTTTTTAATTCATTACCTTAGTTATCTTCATATTCCTGTTCTAAAGCTAAATATTCTTTGGCGGGCACCTGCGTGAATTCGTCTGCTGTTACATGCTTCTACTTGACTCATTCTGTTTTTTCTTCAAACTGAGCGAAATCCTAGGCCTCATTAACCAATGATTCGTGCCCCTTACCCTTCCTTATAATTCTGCATCTTGCACTATGCTGGTGTGGGGCGAGAGCACGAAATATATTTCACTTTTCTTTCTTTCTCCATTAATGCTTTTTGAGGTGCACTTCCTGTTACTGTGCCTCCTGAAGGTTTTCAGCATTCGGAATCTGTTGCTTTCTTCGAATCGTACCAATATCGCTCGTCTACAATTCTATGCCGTAGTTGCCAATTGCTTGTTCCCCAGCCTGCTTCCCCGCCACTTTCGCATTAAAGCCACCAATGACTACAGTATACTGAGTCACGACTGGGCTAGGAGGGCGGCGCCCGCGCCCTTTCTTAGGGCCTGCGCCCACGACGAGGGAACAATGGGGTGCATTCTTGACGGCTGGTTGCCCCGCTCGTCGAGTGGTGGCACTTCGACCCAACCTATGCGCTTATTTGCTTCAAATCAGGCTTACAGTCACGACTCGATGAAGACCAACGGTCAATGAAATACCTCGCATGGGGCATTCACGCGAAGACTACAAATGAAGCTGTGCAGGGGATATGGGCTGCACTAGTTTTGAACTAAGGAAAGTTCACAGTAAAATTGATTATGATGAACGACTGAGGAATATGGAAGAAAGTAAATGGGCTGGGAGAGTTTCTAGGTATTTGTACAGGAAAAATATTGATTCACAGTGGAGGAAAAGTACTAGGAAGCTTACCAGCAAGTATGCGGCCTGTAGGGTGGGCAACACAGCAACAAAGAACGTCAAGCAGAAAGTCAGATAGGCTGAAATATTCTCATGGGTGGTGGCAATGGAAACGAAACCTGCAATCAGTAACTACTTAAGAGGAAAAAGTCAAATAAGGAAAGAAACAATTTATGATACCTCAAAGGGAAGCTCATTACTTTTCGAAGCGAGATCAGAATGCCTAGGAACACGCACCTATATGGCGAAATATAAGAAGGAAGAAGAAGCATGTGCTTACTGTGCTAAAGCTAGGGAAACTATGGAGCATGTTTTATTAGAATGTGAAGATATCTGCCCAGCAGTCCATTTAGGCACTACTTGAAGCCGTTGGGTTCAGCGAGAGCAGGGGGAAAGTAAACATGTCCAAAGTAGAGATTAGTAAGAGGCGATCGGAAGATTGGTGAAAGTAGGGAAACGACAAAAAACGGAGAAGTACAAGAACAAAGTTCACAACAGGGGTTCAGAAGCTTTGCTTATGGGAATTCATCGTGGTTTTTTTTCCTTTCATTTTTAAACCTAGGCAGGAGATTAAGCAGTATATTAGTAACAGCTTGATGGCGCAAACCACTGCCCCGTTCCAAAAGGGACGCTCATAAAATCCATCCATTCATCCATCCATCTCTTCTCAGTAGCCGCCTCACCTCCGGCCGGTAAGGACGGACGGACAGCGTTCAGCGCAGGTGTTTTGGAGGTGCCGCGAACATTAATGCGCACATTCGCTGCGGCCGCGTTTTACCAAGTAGGTAAAGTAGTTTTGGAACTTAATTTGTATGATTTTCTCAATGGATTGCTGATTGCGCTGTCAACATTTTTCAGGGTGATTCGTGTTAAATTGGTGCACTTGGACTGATCGGCATCCAAATGTTGTTCTACCGCGGGCGCTTTTGCCACTCGCGCGCTGGGAAATGCCTAGGCGTGTAATTTCAGCAGTTTTCAAGTGACGGAGAGTTGTGTGCCAAATGCCAAAAAAACATTGCAAGAAACAATTTAACTATCAACGATAACTCGCCCGTTTATGGTAGTGTGTATCCAGCAGTTTCTTTCGACCGACTACGCTTCAGGGTGCCACATCAAGAAAATTTTGCCTGGCACTGTCCCCACCGTTTTCTAAGACTACTTGATCTACCTGGCGCCTCCCGGGAAAAAATCTCAAGAACTTGTTGCTCGGGCTGTTATTGCTCTAAAGCAAACCAAGCGCAAACCTGAGCAGCTTGAACTGCTGCCTGTGGAATGGAATTTGTCGTACTGCCTCTATGAATCGCACTAAAAGCGTCAGCACGCAAACCAAAAACAACGATGCTGAGCGAGTAAGCCTCGGTGATCTCAAAGCTTCGCTCCCAAGTTTCATATCACCGCGGCAAAGGCTAGAAGTTACTGGGAAAATTCGGCACGGAAGAACAACGCACTCTAGCCTATCGCGAAAGCAAGCATCATGCTTCGGTCGGGAGAATCGTGGCGGACTCACAGAATGGAGACAAAAAGGCCGTATTCCTGCTCCACCGAATAGAGCGATACGGAAAGCGACATCACACGTATCCTTCTGAGGTTATTCGAGAATGCATCATATGGCGCGTTCTCTCACCCAAGGGTTATGATCATGCTCACAAGCCAAGGTTCCTAAATTTACCAGCAAAATGCACCCTACGCAAATTCACGAGTCCAAGTCCGACCACGTCCGCAATGAGTGCTGCGGTGCGAGCGAGTCTGGTTCGCGAGGCTCCGCCTCTGAGCAGCAAGCAGCCCATTGAACACACATTAATCACGCACAAGGCCGTCTAATGCACCGCCAAATAAGGAATAGAAGACGTTTTGCAAGATATCTTGTAGCCATCTTAAAAACGGCTATACAATTTTTGTGAGACGCTTTCCCAACAGACTATTGAAGAACAAGGTACGATACCTATACCTTCTAGTCAATATTTGTGTAACGTAGCCCTATACTTTAGTAAAGCCATTCGTTGAGTGGCATTTGTAAATTTGTTCAGGGACAGGTTATTGAAGGCCCCAAGGTAAGGCGCGTACAAACAATTCAAATCTATTTTGAATAGTGGGGGAACTTATAGTGAGGAATGTTTAACATTCATTGCAAGCATCAGCAGCTTAAAACTATCGAAAAGTACTCGTTCATTGGGCCAGGCAGTAGTTGCAAAAATGACAGCAAGACCTGCCAAACCTGTCAATTTACAGGGGGAACATCTGTCAGGGGAAGCCCTAGCACAAACATTACAGTTTAAGTAGGCTCTAGACGTTAAAATTCAGTCATAACATTGAAATCAAGAGTGCGTCTCCTTCCAGATGAACTGTCCAAAGAAATGTTGCTGAGCTTCAGTTATCTGTCCAGAAACGGCATACACTGCCCATATGCGATGGTCTGGGAAGGTCCAAGATCATTTTCCTTACGTTGTCAACATTGGTCGAGATTTGCGGATGAAATAGTATCAATGATTTTATCAACACAATCACGGAAGTGTTTCTTATATGGATGTTTGGCACACGCGTGAATTTAGGAACCACAATACAGCCTTCCACTATAGCACTAATCAAAAAGGTATTGAGTGTCTCCTGATACTTGCTAAATGGAGAAATCAGTGGGAATGTCCCAAATCCTTGCAATGCTGAAAACAGTTTGGCTGTACCCACCACGCCAATGACTATGGCCCATTTCTTACAACCCACCATAGCACCACCGAAGTATTGGCAAGGCCACAAAAAAATAACACACGTTAAAGCCTCGTTTAACATAAATAATGATTAATCATACAAATCAAACGCTAAAGTGGCCAAAGGTTTCAAAGGATTTTTACTAAATCAAATGAATAACACCGCTACATAAGCAAAATGTTCCTAATGCACCTTCTAGAAATTTGCTTTGTGACTGCGTGTTATCACACATTGGTCACTTGATGTTCAAGGAGCTGGCTTAGACAGTTACAGAGGCTGATGCCCCCGCAGACCATGTAGCTTGTTCCTATGTTGCATGAGCTTATATTTGTCACCTGTAATTAGAAGGTAAGACATGATATTGTTACGTAGGAAGACGCAGACGAAAAGCTATGGACAGGTATATTTACAAGAAAATACGCTGCGCTTCGGCAAGAGGCAACAGCCCGCGCTAGCTTCTAATCGTCGTCGTCGTCTTCTTACTGCTCGGCTCTTCTTCATTGGAAATACTATCCCGTAGCACTACCCCCGGCGGCAAAAGCGCCGTCCCGGATCGACTAAAGGCCGGAGTCTGAAGCAGTGTAGTAGGTCTTGAGCCTACTGACGTGCACGACATCACTAGATGCCAGAGTAGATGACGAGGTTGAGCTCACAGGAGCAATTTCGTACGTCACAGGCGTCACCTGGCGCCGCACGCGGTAGCGCCCTGTGTATCGCGAAAGGAGCTTTTCTGAAAGTCCGACGTGACGAGAGGGCGACCACAGGAGCACGAGTGCCCCAGGCGAAAACTGTACGTCACGGTGGCGGGCGTTGTACTGACGCTGCTGCGTGGTTTGCGCGTCCGTATGTCGAGCACGGGCAAGGTGGCGTGCATGGTCGGCGAGGGCGATGGCGTCGCGCGCATATTCGGTTGTTGAGATCGCAGCAGGAGGAAGCACAGTGTCTAGGGGCAAGGTCGGTTCGAGACCGTAGAGTAGATAAAATGGAGAAAATCCGGCGGTGTCGTGCCGCGAAGAGTTATAAGCAAATGTGACGAAAGGAAGGGCAACGTCCCAGTCGTGGTGGTCCTTCGAAACGTACTTGGACAGCATGTCGGTAAGAGTACGGTTTAACCGCTCTGTCAGGCCATTGGTTTGAGGATGGTATGAGGTAGTCAGTTTGTGTTGAATGGAGCAGGAACGCACAATGTCAGCGATAACTTTCGAGAGGAAGTTTCGACCACGGTCAGTAAGCAGCTGTCGCGGGGGGCCATGCACTAAGATAATGCCACGCAAGAGAAAGTCCGCTACGTCAGTGGCCCAACTGGTAGGGAGAGCCCGCGTGATAGCGTATCGGGTGGCATAATCAGTTGCGACGGCTACCCATTTGTTCCCAGAGGATGACGTGGGAAAGGAACCGAGGAGGTCTAATCCAACACGAAAGAACGGTTCCACAGGGACGGTGATCGGCTGGAGATGACCGGAAGGTAGCACCTGAGGTGTTTTCCGACGCTGGCAGGGATCGCAGGCAGCAACATAGCATCGGACGGAGCGAGCGAGACCACGCCAATAGAAGCGGCGGCGGACGCGGTAGTACGTGCGGGTTACCCCAAGATGTCCTGCAGTGGGTGCGTCATGCATCTCAAAGAGCACAGTCTGTCGTAGATGTTTTGGCACGACAAGAAGAAGATCAGGGCCATCAGGGAGGAAGTTCCTTCTGTACAGAATGCCGCCCTGGAGGTCATATCGGCGAACGGATGCATCGGTAAGTGTAGAGCGCAGACGCTCGATGAGTACTCGCAGCGATAGGTCTCGGTACTGCTCATCGGCGATGTTAGCGAAGGCAGACACAGAGAAAATGCCGTCGGCGGTACTACTGTCGGCGTCGTCAGGCTCGTCTACCGGGTAGCGAGACAGGCAGTCAGCACCCTTGTGTAGTCGGCCAGATTTGTTGGTGACAGAGAGCGAATATTCTTGGAGGCGTAAGGACCAGCGACCAAGTCTTCCTGTAGGGTCTTTCAATGAGTATAACCAGCAAAGCGCCTGATGGTCTGTGACAACGGAAAAAGGTGGGCCATATAAATATGGGCGGAACTTCGCAGCCGCCCAAACTAGGGCCAGACACTCACGCTCAGTGATGGAATAGTTGCGCTCCGCGGGCGAGAGGAGCCTGCTGTCGTAAGCGATAACACGGTCGTGGCCACACTGGCGTTGTGCCAGTACTGCGCCAATTCCGTGACCGCTGGCATCAGTACGGACTTCGGTAGGCGCAGAAGGATCGAAATGGGCCAGAACGGGAGGCGTTGTGAGAAGGTCGATTAGAAGCGAGAATGTAGAGGCCTCGTTGTCGCCCCACTGGAAAGGGGCGTCTTTTTTCAAAAGCTCGGTTAGTGGTCGTACTATGGCCGCGAAATTTTTCACGAAACGGCGGAAGTACGAGCAAAGGCCGATGAAGCTGCGCACATCCTTGACACACTTTGGAACAGGGAAGTGCGTAAGAGCATGAATCTTGCCTGGGTCTGGTTGCACTCCGTTCGCGTCAACAACATGTCCGAGGACGGTAATCTGGCGACGGCCGAATTGGCAATTCGATACGTTGACTTGCACACCGGCTCGCCGGAAAACGTCCAGAACTGCTGAGAGGCGCTCGAGGTGCATAGCGAACGTTGGGGAGAATACTATAACGTCATCCAAGTAGCACAGACACGTGGACCATTTGAAACCGTGAAGAAGGGAGTCCATCATGCGTTCAAAAGTGGCAGGAGCGTTACATAGACCGAACGGCATCACTTTGAATTGATAAAGACCGTCCGGTGTTACAAAGGCAGTCTTCTCGCGGTCGAGATCGTCCACGGCAATCTACCAATAGCCGGAGGGAAGGTCAATAGAGAAGTAGCGAGCACCATGGAGGCAGTCAAGGGCGTCATCAATCCGAGGTAGGGGATACACATCCTTTTTGGTAACCCTGTTAAGGTGCCGATAATCCACGCAAAAGCGCTATGAGCCATCCTTCCTTTTTACCAGCACAACAGATGACGCCCATGGACTACATGGCGGTTCAATAATGTTCTTGGCAAGCATTTTGCGAACTTCGGTGTGAATAACTTGACGCTCAGCTGGTGATACTCGATACGGGCGGCGATGAATAGGAGGGGCATCGCCGGTATTAATGCGATGTTTGACAGCTGTTGTTTGGGCCAAAGGACGATCGTTAAAGTCAAAAATATCTTGGTAGGAAATCAGAACGCGGTAGAGCGCACGAGCGTGCTCGGAAGGCATGTCGGGTGGAATCATTTTCTGTAAGTTGGCGATGGTACAAGTTGCCGACTGCAACGGTAGAGGAGGATCAGCTGAATTGTCGTCTACTGAAATCGATGCTACAGAGTGATCCTCGAATGAGCGAAGTTGGGCCAGAGACATCCCGCGTGGCAGCACTTGTGTCGTCAAGCCAAAATTGACCACTGGCAGGCAGACGCAATTCGCCGTAATAGATAAAACTGTATGAGGTACTGTGATCCCGTGTGTAAGGAGGACGTCTTGCATAGGAGCCGCGATGTAGTGACCGTCGGGGACTGGTGGGGATGACACGAAGTCAACGTAAGTCAGTGCCGAAGGTGGCAAGCGAACGAAGTCGACGGAACTGAAGCGAGTAGGGTGTTGTTCAGCGGGATCCAGAACAGGCAGGTCGAGGCGGAGAGTACTGGCGGAGCAATCGATGAGAGCAGAATGTGCTGAGAGGAAGTCTAAGCCGAGGATGATGTCGTGGGCAAAGTGGGCGATGACTGTGAATAGCACGATTGTTGAGCGATCGGCGAAGTAGACGCGGGCGGTACACATACCAATTACGGGGGCTGTTCCGCCATCGGCGACACGGACAACAGGCGTCGTGGCGGGCGTGATAATTTTCTTGAGCCGGTTACGAAGGTGAGCGCTCATTACAGACAAATGCGCCCCAGTGTCTATGAGTGCAGACACAGAAACGCCGTCGACTTGCACGTCAAGAAGGTTCAGATGAGTGGGCAATGTCAGTAGAGGATTTGGCGGCGTAGGGAGCAATGCAGCGTCACCTCGAGGCACTGCATCGTCTAGTTTTTCGGCTGGGAGCGGTGTCCGAAGGGAGTCGGCGAATAGGAGCGACGGGGCTGGGGAGAGCGAGATTGTCGTCGTTGGGGCGAAGGCGAACGAGAATAGGAGCGGTTCGGTACAGGAGAATCGGCGGCGGCGTTATCGGAGCGTGCGGTATAGGTACGAGAAGGGCCGCCTGGGGGGCGAGAGTAGGCAGTATAAGTAGGCCGGGTCGGGGAACTCCAGCGACTGCGACAGTGCCGAGAAATGTGCCCGATTCGATGGCAGTGGAAACAAATGGGCTTGTCGTCAGCAGTGCGCCATTCAGATGGGTTGCGGAAACGTGGTGGGTAAGAAGATGCGGGACGGGGCGGAATCGAAGAAGCCGGGTGGTTATCAGGGCGATTGGCTGAGCAGACGGTGTGAGGTCCCATGTTTGCGAACTCCTGGTGGACAACTGCCTGGATCAGGGAAACCGTGACAACAGGTGCATTGGAGGGGATGGAGTCGAAGGCAGCCTTATAGGCGGCCTCGATCGCACGCCGGACGATCCTGGTAACATCGGCAGTGTTGTTGGGACGAGGAGTGGCGGCACAGGAAGATGTCGCTGGGGTGCTGGGCAGACGGGCAAAATGCTGGTCAATACGTCGGCTTTTAGCGAGTTCCAGGCGGCCGCACTCTTTTATAACAGCATCCACCGTCGCTACGTTGTTGCAAACGAGCAAGTTGAAGGCGTCATCGGCAATGCCTTTCAGGATGTGGGCAACCTTGTCGGACTCAGTCATGTGGGTGTTAACTTTGCGGCACAGAGCCAAGATGTCCTGAATGTACGTGACATAGGGCTCTGTTGACGTCTGCACACGGCCGGAAAGCGCCTTCTGCGCGGCAAGTAGCTGACCGTAGGGGTTGCCGAAGATTCTCTAAGCTGTGTCTTCAGTGAATCCCAACTGGTGAGCTCATCTTCGTGCGTGCGATACCAAACTCTAGGTGTGCCACCGAGGTAAAAGACTACGTTGGCGAGCATAATAGTAGGGTCCCACCGGTTATTGCGGCTGACGTGTTCATACAGGCTGATCCAGTCATCGATGTCTTCCCCATCTTTGCCCGAGACTACGCCAGGTTCACGGGGAGCGGGGAGAGTGATGTAGGTCGTCGAGGTGGCAGCAGGTGTCGGAGCCGGCGGGGTCGGGTTGTCGTCGCCGGGAGCCATGAAGGAAGGCTCGACGTACTGTCCACTGTGAAGCTCCGTGACGAGGTACGGGGAACGTCCACCTCCACCAGATATGTTACGTAGAAAGACGCAGACGAAAAGTTATGTACAAGTATATTTACAAGAAAATACGCTGCGCTTCGCCAAGAGGCAACAGCCCGCGCTAGCTTCTAATCGTCGTCGTCGTCTTCTTACTGGTCGGCTCTTCTTCATTGGAAATACCATCCCGTAGCAATATTAACAAATATACGTTACAGTGAAACTTCGTTATAACGAAACGGGACATAACGATTATTGGATGTAACAAAGTGAAATCCCGCTTCCAATCTTTGTAGATATCCACGTTTTAAAACCTTGTTTCAAAGAAGTAAAATTATCCTGCCAATAGGTTTGCCGAACTTGATTTGAACTAGATAATGAAGTTGGACTTTATTGTCGTCCTATTGTGTGTACTAACGTTGTTCGCGCTTTTAAATAAATAAATTGATAAGTGTGTTCTGTATGTGCCACACATGTATTTTTGTGTCTTCATTATCTTTTCGTACTTCATTATCAAGGCCGCAATAACGTCTTTACGTTCTCCTGTTATCCTCGTCTCAATGGTAAGCTCAACCTACTTAGCGGTAGATTTAGCTTTCCGGTAACAGCACACTCAATTAAACTAAGCCTAAACATAGACGCGCATAATCGCCCAATCGTATCATTGCTTCAAACGATTACATTAATTAGCTGCTTTAGATGTGCACTGGTGGGAATGATCAAGAGCTTTGTAGCGGATGTTGTACCAGTCAACAATAATTTTGAATGGTTATCGGCGAGACACTATACCTGCGCATGCGAGTGGAAAAAGTTTATTTGGTCCACTGTAGACGCGATTAAACTCAACACCACCTAGCTAGGCCCACTCGGGGACCATCGGGTGAAACCTGACGGCCCTCTCGCGAGCCCTTGGACTGCCAGGATTTCAGAGGTCTGGTCCTGGGCTCTAATGAGCTTCATCATTTCCTCTTGGGTGAAAGGGGACCTGCAGAGGCGAAACCCCACAGGACATGCTCGAAGTCCGCATAACCACCACAGAGAGGGCAGTCCGGGCTTGGGAACCGTTCAGGGTACATTGTGTGTAGCACCGCGGGGCTCGGGTAAGTGCTTGTTTGCAGAAGTCTGAGAGTGACTGCCTGGGCCCTGCACAGCGAGGAAAGCGGCAAAGGCAGAAGTCTTCCTGATAGATAATTTTGTTTGCAGGTCTCGTTGTACGAGCAGAGAGGCTCGGGTCGCCCAGGGGAGGACGCGTTACCCGGCGCGCGGTCAGTCAAACCTCGTGCAGCCGAGTGCGCCTCCTCGTTGGGGTTGAGCGAGGCACCCTCAATGGTTCCAAGGTGCACAGGGAAACAGGCCAATGAGTGATGTTTGATGTATGTAGCATTTCGGATGATACGTAGTGCCAGGAGCAGCCGCCATTCCCATCTGAAAGGCCCTGATAGTGGCCTTGGAATCTGAATAAATCATGTCATGTTCACCGTCCGTCAATGCAGGAACAATAAAAACCTGCTCTGCAATGCTGGAACTAGAAGTGCGGATGGTAGCGCAGCTGAGGACCTTGGAATCACAGTTGATAACCACTGAGGAGAAGGCTTCTTCTTGAGCGTATGAAGCAGCGTCTACCAAGCATGTTCTATCCTTGTTGAAGTGTGCACTGGCGAGCAGTGCTTTACCCCTGGCTCGTCATCGTCCCTCGATGTTGGTGGGATGCATATTGCGTGGCATCCGGTGTACGGATATCTTGGATCTTACGTCGTTGGGCAGCTTCACAGTGTCGGGACCGACGACCGTGGGGTTAAGTCCCAGCTTTCCAAGTATGGCTCGGCCCGCTGGGGTACCGGAGAGTCTGGCAAACTGAGAAACCTCTTGGGCTTTAACAATTTCTTCGAACGTGTTGTGAATTCCCAGATTGAGGAGGTCTTTTGTGTGCGTTCGGACAGGAAGGCCGAGGGCAAGCTTGAAGACTCTTCTGATTAGGGCATTGATATTGTTCCGCTCCGACACGAGCCAGTTGTGCATAGCCCCTGAATAAGTGAGGTGGCATAGTACGAAGGCGTCGACAACGCGGATCAGATTGTCCTCCCTGATTCCGCGGTACCTGTTGGCGATTCTTCGGATCAGGCCGAGGGCGCTTTCGGTCTTGGAACGAATGCGGTTGACGATGGCTCCATTGGCCCCATTCGACTCGATAAGCATTCCTAGGACGCTGATAGTGTCTACCTGCGGTACTGGGGAGCGGTTACCAGTGAATAATGTAATGTGGCTCTCCATTGCTGGCTTCCAGGACAGGTGAGAACCGCCTCTGGGCCTGTTCTTGTAGAGCAAGAGCTCGGATTTAGCGGGCGAGCACCTTAGCCCGGTGGGGATAAGATACCGCTCCATCGATGGCCTCTTGCAAAGCACCCTCGACCTGACCCTCACATCTGTTAGGGCACCAGATGGTAATGTCATCCGCGTAGATCGTGTGGTTAATGTTCGGGATCTTGTTCAAGACCCTCGACAAGTTCAGAGAGATGTTGAAAAGCGTCGGGGAGATCACCACCGCCTGAGGTGTTCCCTTTGACCCAAGCTGAATTTCGTGGGTCAAAAACTCGTCAATCTTGAGTCTAGTGGACCTCGAGGAAAGGAAGGAGCGCACGAAATTGTACGCCCGCTTGCCCACGTTAAACTCTGTCAGGCACTTGAGAATAAAGGCGTGCGATATGTTGTCAAAAGCTTTTTCCAGATCCAAGCCGAGAATCGCCTTAGTGTCGGCGGAGGTGGAGTCAGTGCCCAGGCAGCACACCAGCATTGGTCCAACCTTGGCCCAATGCTGGCAGAAATTGGTACCAATGTTGGACCAATGTTGGCATATTGGCAAAGTGCAACCCAATCCAATGTTGGCCCAGCGTTAAAGCCAAGATTGGGCCAATGTTATGCCAATGCAGCAGCCATTGTGCTGCCAGCGTAGGACCAGCGTTAAAGCCAAGATTGGACCAATGTTATGCCAATGCAGCAGCCATCGTAGGACCAGCGTTAAAGCCAAGATTGGACCAATGTTATGCCAATGCAGCAGCCATCGTGCTGCCAGCGTAGAACCAGTGTTGAGCCATATCCTTGCCATTATTAATGCCAGCTTTGAGCCAATACCCTTTGCATGACGAATATTCTAGCTATGCTGGCTTTAGAGCACGCACACATTCTTACCGCGAACCTTTTGCTAGCGGAATTTTTTGTAGCAATTGTCCCCTTACCGTCTTCCTCAATAGTAGCTAGGAAAGCTCGACAAAAAGATGTCAAGAAGCAGAAGCCATATATGCTTGCAAATAATAATAAAAGAATACTGAAATTGACGTTTATGACAGTTTATTTGCGAATAAATTTTCACAATCAGGCATTTTCCGTGGACCTAGATGGGTGACGCTCGGTTATCTTCAAACAGTTTATTTACAGGCACTGCCCTCAGGATAGGAATTGGGCAAGGTGCCGAGGACGGTGGGCTGGCCAGGGGTTTCAGGGCAGGGAGCTGACGTCGGTAGGCAGGTTTGTCAGTGCTTGGATGACAGCGGGCTTATCAGGCCCCCGAGGACCACGATAGCGTGGTGGTCTCGTTGATATTGCTACCATATCCCATAGCGACTTCACCATTAGTTGGAGGAAATGCTTGCACTGTAAAAGAAAAAAGAAACATTATCAGAGATGTTGATATGACAAATGTATGTGGGAGCGTTTTCATTTGAAAAATCGCCATACTGCAACAATATTATAAGTCTGAGCAGAGAGTTCGATGGGGTGAATCAAGAAACTTTCTTGCAAGAGATTTGTCAAGTAACACTTCTTAATATTTCGGCATATATGGCATACCTTGTACAAGGTGTAACGTAATATTTAGAACAGACATAATATGCGCAGGATCCGTCCGCTTTCTTTACAGCCCACACCTAGTCAGCGTAGCACTTTATAATTAAAAAATCGCAGCAAAACCTGCTGCAGCACAAAAAGCCTAGTTTCAGACTGTGTAGACACAATGCGGCCTTCGTGCGAAATTTTTAATGTGGAAACCGAGAAGTTCATCAGGAAACACTAGTAAAAGGGGCATTTATTATACGAAAAGAAAGAAATACTGTCGGTTGGAAATGATGCTTGACCTATAACAGTGAGAAGAAGCGTGGTTCCTCGGTATCACTAGCAGGATGAGGCCGCGCGCGTGGCTTGATAAAATCATAGTCCTGGAATTTGGGTGAAATTCACAGTGATTTACACGTGGTTCTACTCCAGGCACTATTCAAAGGCTGCAAATAAAAAGAGCTATTTAATTACAGGCACTCTACATTAGCCAGGCCTGTTTCAGTAATATATATAACGCGTGATATTGCTTGGGTGATATAGCTTGGGTGATATTGCTCCTTATAAAACTTATAACATGCGCAAAACAAATGCACTCACCATTGTAAGATCCATGCTTCTTTGTATCCGAGTTCATTCCACATCGAAGACGGTGGCCACGGGTGCCGACTTTTTTTCTAATTGTTGTTTCGCGTATATTAATTCTAACACTCACAAAAATTCGTGGCCACATTGCTGCGTATTTCAAGATGTAGGCTTCTCAGTAGGAATGACGACCGCAAGCGAGCATTTTTCACGAGAGGAGTGCGCTGGCAAGAACGGACAAGACGGCAAGCACTCAGGCGGTGTTGCACCCAGTCGGCGTGCTAGCGACGCATAGAAGGAAAGAGCGAAAGGAAAGGGTGAACAAAGAATACGGCGTAAACGCCACTTTCCCCCGCTGGACCTAGCCCGACCGCATTTTGGGGTGACAGCGACGGAGGGCGACAACGAGGACAATAGTGACCCCGCCGCTTTCCCCCATGCTTCCGAGAGCACCTAATTCGACACAGCAGCTTGTGGCTGTCTGAACGCTTGACTCATAGCATTGACCAGGCTCACCTGGGTGCGTGGGGGAGAGGCAAGGGGGGGCTGAAGGACGGAAAGCTAGGCCGAAAAAAGAAATCCGGAATGCGTCGTGCCTACTAAAGGCAAAGACAAGAGGTTGTTGACACGCAAATGCCAAAACATGCAATTAATTTTTTTTTCTGTCAGGGGCATTCATACAAGGAGCTTACTACACATGCACGAACAAACAAATATATTATAACAGGAGCATGATGATTATGTCGCCGCAACATGCCATGCATGCTAAACAAACAAACAATAGTTTCACTAATACATATGCGCTCCATCTCGATGCAATATAAAATGGTTCCATCAGCTCTGAGGCACTGTAATTCTCGATTCTCCTCAGAATCCGGACCCACTAAAGCCGACGAGCGTACATGCAAAATATACAATGCGCAGGCAAATTCTCAATACCGTTGCTTCTTATGGAAAGCTCAAGTTCTTATTCACGATCAATAAAGCAGCGGCTAAATTTATGCGACTTCCCCTGCTTGCTACGTGGTGCACTGGCTTTTCTCTTTAGGGGACGCATTTCGGTAAATTAAAAGTGCAATAATGGCGGTGCACCATTCATGGAGTTGACATGGGAGAACATATTTCTGGTTCCTGCACAGTGTGCCTGTGATCAGTGCGTTAGTTTTCAAAACACGTTGTTCAATCTCAGCAAGTCGTAGAGCACTAAAAGCCGACAAGGCGAAAATTTGCTTTTTACGGGCCAATGTCCTCCAAAGAAAGCCAACTAGTAACCCATATTGGCAAATCCATACGAAAGTCGGTCCAATAATTCCCGCCTTGTTGAACGGCAGTGCCAATATTGTTTACTGACTGTGTAAACTGGGCCAACATTGGATCTCTATCAGAATGGCACAGCCAATATTGTTTACTGACTGTGTAAACTGGGCCAACATTGGATCTCTATCAGAATGGCACAGCCAATATTGTTTACTGACTGTGTAAACTGGGCCAACATTGGATCTCTATCAGAATGGCACAGCCAATATTGGCGCCACGCTGTTAACCTTAGGCCATCATTGGGCCAGGAATCAGAATGGCACTGCCAATATTGGAACCACGCTGTTAATCTTAGGCCGTCATTGGGCCAAGAAGTGCCAATCTGTTTCCAATGTTGGCCCAACCTGACGTGCCGCCTGGGTGAGCTGGTGCTTGCTCAGTCTCATGGCGTCCTGAGTCGAGGGCCCCGACCGAAAGCCAATCATGTTTTCTGTATAGTATTCGTTCGACTCGAGATGGTCAGTGAGGCGATTAAGCATGTCGTGCTCGGCCATCTTCGCAACACTCGACGTCAGGGAGATGGGCCTTAGATTGTCGATCCTCGGCACCTTACCTGGCTTGGGTATGAGTACTGTATAGGCCGCTTTCCAGCTCTTGGGAATGAGGCCGCTGCAACAGATTTCATTCATCTTGTGTGTAAGGAACTGGATTGAGTCGTGGTCGAGATGCTTTAGCATTTTCTTGATTACCCCGTAGGGTCCAGGGGCAGATTTGCCATTGAGGGATGCGAGAACTCGCTTGACCTCAGCCACGGTAAAATCGTCGTCTCCAAATGGCACGTCGCGCCCTTCGTATTTGAGAAACTGGGGGGGGGCACCGGATTGTCCGTGGCCGTCAGGTACTTGCCTATGAGCTGCTCCATGGCCGCCTCATCTGGAGTCGAGTCGGTGGCTAAATGGACAGCTTTCGCCAAAGCTCTCTTCTGATTGGAGTTGGTGTTGCCATCGTGCAGTAGGTGCCTGAGGAGACTCCAGCTTTTACCGTTCGTGAGCTGGCCCTCCACCGAGTCGCACAGCTCGTCCCATTGCTGCTTGCATAGCACCTTGCAATGAGCCTTATCGTCTTGTTGATTTCGAAAATTTTCTTGCGTAGCTTTGTGTTATGGCACTGAGTCTTCCAAATTCACGAGCAGTGCCTGTTTCGCTTCAACAGATGCGCCAGCCTACTGTCCATCCTGTCCACCTCCAGATTTGTTGTAACCTCCTTGGTGGTTCTAGCCACATCCTATTTTATCTCGTCGCAGCAAAAGTCTAGGTCCATATCCTGGTTGAGGACGCGCTCGGAGCGGTTGGCTCGGAACAAGTCCCAGTCAGAGAACTTAAAGGTCCTCGTTTTGTTACAGGCAGCCTTGATCACCGCTTCGAAGATGCAATGATCGCTACCGAGGTCCATGGCTGTGTTGGTCAACTTGACGTTTTCCAGGTTCTTGACAAAGATCCGGAGTCGTATCTCGGCGCACCGAGTTCCCTCTCCTGGTCGCAAAGTCTTTATTGGTTATGAGCGTAAGATCTTCCTCCGTTGCCGTGTGCCATATATCTCTACCCTTCTTCGTATTGGTCCGATAGCCTCACACCTTATGCTGGGCATTGAAATCCCCCATGCCGACTAGAAGTTGACAGCCGGCCAAATGTGTGGCCTTCTTGAGAATACCACCAGCACTGGCTCTGTGTATGCTGGGTCTGCAGTAAACGTTGGTATGAAGACACTGTTTCGTCTTAGGCGCTGTATAGGGGGGTCGACTAGGAGTTCGGCCATGTCGTACTCGACTCGATTGTCCGCGGGACCGAGGTCTCGCTCAAGGCACGTGAACTTTTTACTGACCAGAGAGCGACCCCCTTCCCCCTTCAGCGGAAGCCACCGTTAGGAAACCGGGAAGCTTGATGGGTGATGATGTGATCATCCTTGCAAGGCGATTACTTGGGGTGTGTCCTTTACGCTTTTTAGGTGTTGTCGCCGAGTCGCCCGTTTGCTGACGGCTCCTGCGCAATTCCGTTGCCACATAGTTATGACAGTAGTTCCGTTATCCATGTTTGCGCGTGGGGATGGATTGCGAAAGTGCCGCATTCAAAATGGCACCCTCCGTCGGTGAGGAAATGACGCTGTGCAAGTTTGGGACTTGTGCTGTAGATGTACTTGAATGAATGAATTAATGCTTTATTTAGACAACACATTGTCTGGGATGTAGCGGCTCAAGGCAGATGCAACTGCCTGACAAAGGGCCCCCTACCCGAACATTGCTCAGGGAGTGGAACATCATGAAAACACAGTGGAACAATGTAGAAACAAGAAAAAGAACAAAATGAATGCGACAAGCAATCAAGTATACAAAGAAGTAAGATTGTTACACTTGGCGAAGATCCGTGGCTGATCCTCCCCTCCAGCCTAAGTATTCTCGCGCTGAAGGCGACCGGGCCCAGCTGAGGGTGCGCGATCATTTCTTGTACGTGAGAGAGACCTGTCTGTATGTTGGAGATGGCGTTCTTGAGCTCAGACAGGAGTTCTACCGTCTCGTCTCCCCGTGAGTCATCCAGGGCGTGACGCTTCACTGCAACCGTCTTGGGAAGAGCCTCCACCGTGTCCATGGCCGAAGAGCGTGCGGTAGGCTGAGAAGCTGGCGGTGTGAGTGCCAATCTTCGTATTTCTGCCATCTCAGCGGCTAGCCGACTAATTTCCCACTTGAACTGAGCGTTTTCTTTCCTAAGAGTGTCATTGACACGCTTAAGCTCTTCGAGCTCGTTCGTGGGACGCGGGTCGTGCGAGTCTGGAGAGGTGGACGCCTTCGTTTGGTAGCCACGGGCCCTATCGGCCCATGTTAGAGAGGACTTGCCTTTACAGCCGGTGGGGGTCATGTATCGTGACGTGTTGCACGAGTCGCAACCGGTACGGGACTTGAAGCGGCCTCTGGAGCTGGAGCGCACTGGATAAGGCGATGTGAGTCGCGATCTTGAGGTAGAGCGACTTCTGGAACCCCGTCAGCTTGTAGAACGGCCTTTCGAGCGCAAGCGTCTTCTGCCCCTAAGGTTGGTGCTGGATGAGGCTTGCGGATCGGGGGATCGAACGATCGGTGGCGTGGGGAGCTCCTCTTGCTGCCTGGTACGCTCGAAGCATCGTCGGCGAACGATGTACGGCGTCTTGAATCTATGCGCGCATTCTTTACCGTCGGTAAGCTGCGGACCGCTGCAGATCTTGCATTCTGGGGTGCATTGATGCTACTCATCGGGGTTTGGCAGGCCGCATCCCTGACACACGACGTCGCTCAGTGTTGAACAGACATCGGCGCGATGCCCGAGTCTTCCACAGGCATGGCACACTTCCACTTGCTTTCAGTATAGACAAGAACGGCACCGCTAGTGGCGCTGCTGCGCCGGCGTTGAGAGTGCCGCATGCGGGGCAGAATTGAACTAACGGGTGGTACGCCTCTCCCATCTCTCGTTCGCACCGCCTTGATTGCCTCTTGCACTGCGCGTGTTTGAGCACGTTTGATACAGCGCGCAGTGTGTGCCTACGTGTGCGTGCGTGGACGTTTTATTCGAGGGACGATGTAGAGACTGTTTCACACAGGGGAAAACTCGGAGCGCATTGCACTGCGATGTGGCGAGCGCTTGAGTCAGGCGGCGGCAGCAGCTCGCGCAAGCTTATCTGCTCGAGGGGCGGGGTCTTGAACGGCGTCGTCTGCTACGGCCGCGCGCGCTGGCCGCATAGTCGGAAAACGTTCTACTGTCACTTGCAGTGTGCCGATCTCATCGTTAGTGCGTGAAATAAGCCGGTATTCCTTACAAAGCGTTGTGCGACCAGTGGCGTAGCCAGAAATTTCGTTCGGGGGGGGGGGCTCATGTTGCAGCTTGGCCTCCTTCTTGAGAGGAAGCTTTATCTCGGATGCTCCTATCTAATACATGTAGAAGGCGAACTAGTTTTTCTCGGCAACCATTGCACAACATTTGATGACGTTTGTTGCATTTCAAAGAAACACTTAAATTCTAATGTCTTCTGGTTGCGAAATTTTCATTTAGGTTGTAAATTTCTTAATAAAAATTGGCACAAATCTAAAATTTTCAGAAGACGAAACTATCACGTTTAAAACGCTGTAACGCAACAAGGAAAAATAATATCCCATTTCTGCGAATCGCATCTAATAGTACATCTACAGCGGACAAAATTGACATGTTACAAGTTAATCTGAAACAATTCAGCATTATCGAAATACGGCTTTTCCACAACCATTGTGCACCACGCAACTAATTCACGTAAGATACAAATTGACATACCAAATTTGTCTGCTTTGACTCTTATAATAGATACCGTTTGAAGAACCGAAATATCTGTTTTTAATGAAGAGCTTTTAGTTTGTAAACGCCCTGCTTCTATTTTTTTCGCACTTTCAAATTTTTCAGAATATTTTAAACAATTCAGGCCCTAAATCGAACTTCCGCTTCCAACAGATACTAGAAGTTACCTTTCACAAATTCAACAAATTCCATTAAAAGTGATCCAGGGGATATCTCAGAAAAGCGTTTCTGCGTTTTACATTTAATTTAGTAGGCCGCGTCGGAGTCGGGCCCTAGCTGAAGCTTCCTCTTAAACAATTTGTCGAGATATGAAATATATGAATAATAACTGCATTACCACTGCCAAAGATGCTGCAAACGAATTCTTGAACGCTGCACACTGTCAAAACAAGTAATATATGTATTTTTCAATAAAAAGATATACTCGTATGTGCCAGAAATTGTGCTCAAAAGAACTGATATGAATGCTTCCATGTTTTTGTCTATTTAATAAGTAAAGAAAATATCACACGATCCTTAGAACTATATGAGCTCGAAACCAGCAAAGCAGTGCATGCCACTGACATGAAAAATATAAAGGCCATGATATGAACAAGTTGAGGACAAATATGTTAATGAAACTTTGTCATTCAACAACCTTATTTACATATTTGTGCATATGCAACGGCCAGTGAAAAATCTCAATGACGCTGTAATTTATTCCAATGTATTACGCAGGAGCAGCTGTCACCGGTCGTGTATCGTGAGTAATTGCGCCAAAATAATTGTCCCAACAGAGAGCACCCATATCAAAGCCGTTCTGCAAAATATACGAGGGCGAGTCAAATAAAAGTGAGCCAATGCAAATATATGACAAACGGGGTACCTAATTTAAAAGTAGTCTCCATGAGGAATTAGACATTTATCCCATTGAATAACTAGTCGGGTGATTCTCGTTTGATAAAACTCCTTAGTTTGCTGCTTCAACAAATCTGCAACTCACTCTTTCACGTCATCGTCCGACACGAATCTGTTTCTCCTAAGCTGTCTTTTTTTTCATTTGCCCCAAAATGTGGAAGTCGCAAGGCGACAAGTCTCAGCTGTATGGCGGATGTTGCAGAGTTTTCCACTTGAACTTTGCCAGTTTTGTATTAACCACATCAGCGACGTGGGGACGGGCATTGTGGAAAAATTAAAAATTAAATTATGGAGTTTTACGTGCCAAAGATGTGGACGTGCTCAGCAAGGTGCGCTGCAGTGACCACAGGATGGTAAGAACTCGAATTAGCCTAGACCTGAGAAAGGAACGGAAGAAACTGGTACATAAAAAGGCGCTCAGTGAGTTAGCGGTAAGAGCGAAAATAGAGGAATTCCAGATCAAGCTACAGAACAGGCATTCGGCTTTAACTCAGGAAGCGGACGTTAGTGTTGAAGCAATGAACGACAATCTTGTGGGCATCATTAAGGAGTGTGCAATAAAAGTCGGTGGTAACTCCGTCAGACAGGATACCAGTAAGCTATCGCAGGAGACGAAAGATCTGATCAAGAAACGCCAATGTATGAAAGCCTCTAACCCTACAGCTAGAATAGAACTGGCAGAACTTTTGAAGTTATTCAGCAAGCGTAGGCCAGCTGACATAAGGAAGTATAATATCGATAGAATTGAACATGCTCTCAGGAAGGGAGGAAGTCTAAAAGCAGTGAAGAAGAAACTAGGAATAGGCTAGAATCAGATGTATGCGTTAAGAGACAAAGCCGGCAATATCATTACTAATATGGATGAGATAGTTCAAGTGGCTGAGGAGTTCTATAGAGATTTATAGAGTACCAGTGGCACCCACGACGATAATGGAAGAGAGAATAGTCTAGAGGAATTCGAAATGCCACAGGTAACGCCGGAAGAAGTAAATAAAGCCTTGGGAGCTATGCAAAGGGGGAAGGCAGCTGGGGAGGATCAGGTAACAGCAGATTTGTTGAAGAATGGTGGGCAGACTGTTCTAGAGAAACTGGCAACCCTGTATACGCAATGCCTCATGACTTCGAGTGTACCGGAGTCTTGAAAGAACGCTAACATAATCCTAATCCATAACAAAGGGGACGCGAAAGACTTAAAAAATTATAGACCGATCAGCTTACTGTCAGTTGCCTACAAACTATTTACTAAGGTAATCGCAAATAGAATCAGGAACACCTTAGACTTCTGTCAAGCAAAGGGCCAGGCAGGATTCCGTAAAGGCTACTCAAAAATAGACCATATTCACACTATCAATCAGGTGATGGATAGGGTGATTGAGGTGTGATAGTGTGATGTGCGGAATATAACCAGCCCTTGTATATAGCTTTCATTGATTACGAGAAAGCGTTTGATTCTGTCGAAACCTCAGCAGTCATGGATGCATTACGGAATCAGGGTGTAGACGAGCCGTATGTAAAGATACTGAAAGATATCTATAGCGGCTCCACAGCCACCGTAGTCCTCCATAAAGAAAGCAACAAAATCCCAATAAAAAAAGGCGTCAGGCAGGGAGATACGATCTCTCCAATGCTATTCACAGCGTGTTTACAGGAGGTATTCAGAGACCTGAATTGGGAAGAATTGGGGATAAAAGGTAACCGAGAATACCTTAGTAACTTGCGATTAGCTGATGATATTGCCTTGCTTAGTAACTCAGGGTCCAATTGCAATACATGCTCACTGACCTGGAGAGGCAAAGCAGAAGAGTGGGTCTAAAATTAATCTGCAGAAAACTAAAGTATAACAGTATCGGAACAGAACAGCATATTACATTAGGTAGCGAGGCACTGGAAGTGGTAAGGGAATACATATACTTAGGGCAGGTAGTGACAGCGGATCCGGATCATGAGACGGAAATAATCAGAAGAATAAGAATGGGCTGGGGTGCGTTTGGCAGGCATTCTTTGATCATGAACAGCAGGTTGACATTATCGCTCAAGAGAAAAGTGCATAATAGCTGTGTCTTACCAGTACCTACGGGGCAGAAACCTGGAGGCTTACGAAAAAGGTTCTACTTAAATTGAGGACGACGCAACGAGCTATGGAAAGAAGAATGATGGGTGTAACGTTAAGGGATAAGAGCAGATTGGGTGAGGGAACAAACGCGAGTTAATGAGATCTTAGTTGAAATCAAGAAAAAGAAATGGGCATGGGCAGGACATGTAATGAGGAGGCAAGATAACCGATGTTCATTGAGGGTTATGGACTGAATTCCAAGGGCAGGGAAGCGTAGCAGGGGGCGGCAAAAAATTAGGTGGGCGGATGAGATTAAGAAGTTTGCAGGGACGACATGGCCACGATTAGTACATGACCGGGGTTGTTGTAGAAGTATGGGAGAGGTCTTTGCCCTGCAGTGGGCGTAACCAGGCTGATGATGATGACGTATCAAAACCACTTTCTGATTATGATGCACGCCGTAGTGGACTCCGGAAATTTCGACGATCTGGGGTTCTTTAACGTGCACCTAAATCTATGTACACGGGTGTTCTCGCATTTCGCCCTCATCGAAATGCGGCCGCCGTGGCCGGGATTTGGTTCCGCGACCACGTGATCAGCAGCCCAACACCATAGCCGGGTCGTGGAATAAGATGACCCCATTCCTCAATTTTCCACGTCGTTTGTTCTTGATTGCGGCAGTCAGCCGATCCGGCGTTTCAAAATATCGGAAACGATTGATAGTCTCTCCGGCTTTAGAAAGTTCTATCAGTAATGGCCCCTGACGATCGAAAAAAATATAGTAAACAACACCTTTCCGGTGGAAATGACGGCCTTTGCTTTCTTTCGGGGCGGTGAATTCGAATGTTTCCACTGTAAGCTTTGCCGTCGTGTTTCAGGCTCGTAGTAGTGGCACCATGGTTCGTCCCCGATCACAATTGCAGACAAGAAGTCGTCACCCTCATTGTGATACCGGATCAGATTAGTCAAGGCAGAGCAGAATCTTCTTCTGGCGGTGGTTCAAAATCTTGGGTATCCATTGCACACACAAGAGCCGATGACCAAGATGTTCATGAATTATGGTGTGAACCGAACCGCGACTGATATTCACACGCTCTGCCAGTTCATCGATTTTTATCCTCCGTTCTTGTCTCATCAGCTCATCAACTTTTGCCCTTGTGTTGGGGGTGATTGCACAATGGCTTTGGCCCGGTCTTGGATCGTCTTTCAACTTTCACGTCCTTTTTCAACCGTAATCTCCAATGCTTCACAGTGGCCAATGAAATACAATGTTCAACGTACACGGCAGCCATACAGCGAATAATTTCCTTTTGGGAAACACCTTCAGCTGTCAAAACATTCACGGCACCCCACTGCTGAACTTCTGAAGTGTCCAATACGTCACGCAACCATGTTCAATCCAGTGTATGAGAGCATTAAAGAACATTTACCCTCACATCTGCCTGTCACTTTTGTAAATGAAAGATGCCTGTTTGCTATGCGGATACCTCGCAGGTAATGAACCGAACCATTATTGCGCGGGGCGGGTAGCCTCAGTTTCATTTATCTCGCCCTCGTTCATTAGAAGTGCGAAGATACAATGGAATATACAAACGCTTGATAAAGGGCAAAAAAGTGTCACTGGAAAGAAAGTTCACTTCACGTATACACAAAACCTCGCAAGAATACGTTTAAATATACGTATAGGTCTCCAATAAATCTATGTATCTAAGAAAAAGTCACTGTATCTAATGCGCGAAACAAGGCAAATAAGTATGTTTAAAAAGTTATTAATAAATTATAGGGTTTTACGTACCAAAACCACTTTCTGATTATGGGGCAGGCCGTAGTGGGGAACTCCGGAAATTTTGACCACCTGGCGTTCTTTAACGTGCGCGTATATCTAAGTACACGGGTGTTTTCGCTCCCATCGAAATGCGGCCGCCGTAGCCGGGATTCGATCCCGCGACCTCGTGCTCAAGAGCCTAACACCATAGCCACTGAGCAACCACGGCGGGTAAATAAACATGTAGCGCAATCACAGATTCACAGAATCCTACATCCCGCCCCTATTCCATCCACGCCATCCGATGTATCGTGCGCGACGGAAGGCGGCGGGCTTGCTTCCCGCTTTTCTCCTTTGCGCACGCAAGACTGAGCCACCATCGTCGGCTCACCCATTCCACCCCCACCCCTACTCTTTCATTCGCACATACAGCATGCGGCGCGCGGTCATGACGTTCTTGCTCTGAGGCTTCATACGAAACATGTGGGAGACGGCGACAGCAGGAATGCGCCTGGAGGCTTCATATAATTGCTATCACAACAATATAGTAATAGTATCTGGCAACCGAAGCGTGCCGTGGCCGATTACTTTCCGCAAAAGAAGTAACAAACTGTCACCATGCGACAATTCGCTGCGCCGCA
The DNA here is from genome assembly GCF_050947875.1 of Dermacentor variabilis. Taxonomy (NCBI): domain Eukaryota; kingdom Metazoa; phylum Arthropoda; class Arachnida; order Ixodida; family Ixodidae; genus Dermacentor; species Dermacentor variabilis. The sequence continues at coordinate 612,621 of NW_027460456.1, read as the reverse complement.
ACAATGTATTTTTTTCCTTTTGTGGGGCGGGGGCACGGAAATGAAAAAAAAAAACGCAAAGGAGAGTGTGTTGGCCACAATCCAATGCCTACTTTGGGCACCTAATGTGGCTACCGAATGAATATCGAAGAAAACATGAGACGCTTCGTCCACCGAGAACCATACGCATAGTGCTCAGTATTTTAAACAGGCGAGACAAGATTTTCCGGAGAGGTTGCGCTCAAGCGAACACGGTGTAATCCGTCAAGTCTTCAGAGTGATGGCGGTGAGCGACCATTGTTTCTTTTTCTCGTCTGCTAGCCAGAAGGCGTCCAAAACTCTGTCAGGCGAAAATTCACTCGGCCAGAGAAAACCACACGCGCGCCGAAGTACGCCGCGCGGTGGTTTCGGGGCAACACAAGAAAAACGCATGCGCTCTGGCTGGCTCTGGCAGCCCGCGGGTAGGGTAGCGAGAATAAAAAAAAATTAAGTGACTCAATGTGTCCTCACGAATAAAAGTCAAAGTAGAAAAAATAAATAAGAACGTAATTACCCTGGCTGGCTTTAGTGTCTTGACATGGATGCTTTGGTGTAGGTGAAAAAAAATGTTGATATTTTTATGTGACATGACGCACATATGTATTGAACCACCACAACGCTTCGTCTCATCGTATCTCGCTGCGTGTTTTGTCAACCTGTCTGATAGTGTGTTGATTTGGCTTGCCTCGTTGTATGTTCTGATCTAAGAATTTAGAAAAGTCACTGCAGCTTTGGCGTCAAATGTTTATAACATTAAGCCCACAAAGTTCCGGAATCGAAAATCTAAAGCCCGACTTTGGAAATATCAATGCACCTTTCGCATGAAAAGTTTATTAGAACTTAATACCCCTAAAGTGTCAGAATTGAAATCCAAGCGCTCCCGATTCCACGGCCTCAGCGAGATGCCGCGACGAGCCCGCCCGCCACGCCTTTGGAACTTTGTGCTCGGATGGAGCTCCTTGCATTACGATATGTGACTCCCGGTGCATGGGCGTTGCAGCGAAATCCAGCCCGATTTCGCAATGTTCGCGCTAAAATCTTTTTTTCGAGCGTTAGAAGGACATTCTAGACAAAATCGAGCATGATTTCCGGCGCCGGGAGTTGTTTTGGCCGGCGGCGCATGGACAGCACGAAAAAATTTCGGAGGGGGGGGGGGGCTGGAGCCCTATTAGCCCCCCTCCCCCACCCTGTATACGCCCCTGTGTGCGACGCCCACTGATACGCCTCGAAGGTAAGTTCATCGCTGAAAGGTGCAGGGCAGTCATAGACGACGTACTGATTCCATACATTTTTGACGGCCCGTTCCTGGAAGGCGACTATATATTCTAACACGATAGGCCGCCGATCCACACTGCTCGTGTTGTACATGAACTGTTGGAAATGCGCGCCGTTACTCTCTTAGAGTAGCCGCCTCAATCCCCGGGCGCCAACATTATTTAAAACGTCTTAAGCTCGTTGAAAGTCGCTGGCGCACCATCCCCTCTATCAGTCGCCCGAGGAAAGGCTTCGCTCCACCATCGTCAGCGACTGAGACGTGCTGCGAATGAACACATCCCTGATCAAGTCACTCTACACTTCACTGCCTTTCAGGATGAGCGCTGTCATCGCTGCCGCTGGGGGCATGACGAGATACTAACGGAAGTTCGGAACGTGAAGTGTCCAATTCCCCGCCGGCGGGCAGGGTCTGTCTGGTGTAGTGAATGATTGTAGAGAAAAATCACTTCCAGCTCATTGTCTTGACCTAAAGCATTGCTTTAATCGTGTCCCTTTGGTTCCACGTGTTCGACCCCCATAGTTATCTTTGTTGAGTGCTTTCTTTTCCTTTCGAGTCAAGTAAAGACTGAGCACGTTGCGCGCACATCTTGTCGCGCCTTGTCGCTGCTTATTACGGTAGCACACACAGTGAAGAAATATACGGGCACGCGCTCAGTACCCCGACCTTTCGAAAGAACAAACGAAGCATGCTGTCAAAAGAAGTTTGTGGAACTCCATTATTGCCAATGAAGGCTCAGAGTTTGGCGTGGCACAACGTTCAGCAAAGAATGTCAGCTCAGTTCCCGCACTACCGATGAAATCGGTGCACTGCCCCTGACAGTAGCACGCTTCTCGACAATACGGCCAGCGTGCGCCGCCGTAGCAGACGACGCAGATCACGACTTCGCCCCTCGAGCGTCTGCGCCTGCTCGAGCTGCTGCCGCCGCACGACTCCATTGCTTGCCGCATCGCGATGCAATACGTTCCGAGTCTTCTCCTAAGTGTGAAGCAGACTGTGCATTCTCCTATTTGACTTTAAGAAGATCGGTACGCTTGACGATTATTTTTATGGCTTCAATGCGGCGAAAGGGCAGCGTCTGCTTAGCCATGTAAGTGACGCTGAGCGGGTAATAGTAAACGACATCGTATTTGCCGCCGGGAAAATCGTCGGCACATACGATGCGGCACATACATACGGCACATACGAGTTAAGGTCATTTTTGCAGTTCCTCACAATATATTTGCTACAAATCCGTGTTGTCTCTGATGGCGACAACGGACTCCATCGACACTGTGCGGAAATAAACAAAATATATCGCCGCATTGTACAAGTACGACATGCGCACACAACTTTAACTGGTACGTCCCTTACAGTATAGAATGGAGGCAGCAATGTAAACAGCTTGTCCATTTTTTAACAGTGCTCAAGAGGCGGAAGTTGAAAGTATTAGTAATCATTTCTGCTGCAGCAATGCCGGCGCGACCAAGACGCGGGCGTGTATCGTCCAGTAACTCGATCGATCGGTGCAGTGGTAATGCAGGAATGAACTCCGGTCATGTTCAGTGCATCGTGCACATATTGAATTTGTCGGCACGCGTGAACTTCGGCCACTGCTAGCGCATTCAACAGAAGTGGTTTCCATTCTTGGTCAGCGCACACACAAGCGAAACACGAGAAAGAAGACAGGACAAGCGCTGGTCGAACAACTGAAATATTTTATATGAAGAAAAGGATTATATACCGAGTAACTATTAAATTCATGTGGGTTACATATAAAAACCGTCATACACTCAGGAGTGATCAATGAACGAGCTCGCTTCGGTTTCCAGGTGTTTACTTCGTTTGGCGCGCCGCAGTAATCCATGTCTGTCGTCTGCTTTTTTCGTACCATTTTCTTGTGAATCGGCATAATTTCACTTGTGGCATCGATCCTTTCGTGTTTACGTTGCTGTCGTGACAGCTAATAAGACATTAATAATTTCCGGTCATCCGAAGAGGCGCCGTCGCAAACAAGAGGCGTTTCGCGCACAGCGCGAACTGAACGCGGGCGCGAGCGTGAAGGGAAGCGGCGGCGGAATCCGTTGGAGGGGAAATCGTTCCGCCAGGGTAGAAACGAGCGCTGGCGTCCAGAATGAAACTTGGCGTGCGGACGTCTATAGGGAACATTTCATCAGGAGCGTTCCGCACCTGACAGAATTCGGTACCCGGTGCCCGTCAAAGGGAATGATGAGGGTCCCGGTCTGAGCGATTATCTTGGCTGCTAGTTCAAGAGGGTTGTTCTGGTTAACAATCTTGCCATACACCGTCGCTGGGTCATCTTGTAAAGATATGCCACGTATGACCCTCTCGCACGTGGAGTGAGGGGCTGCCTCGTACGCGCAGAGTTCGTGGATCTTGCCTGAGATTCGGATTTGCTTGATGCGGGCATATCGGTCGGCATTCTCCCGTGTGGGAGTGCTGGCCATCACGGTGTGTTTCTGTAAGTTCGGACACAGAGTGCCTTGTGTGAGCTCGTGCTGGTCGATGCCGGAGGCTGCAAGTATTGCGTGAGCCACCGTAGCCGCTCCAATTTAGGAAATATTCAGCCCACCTCTTGTTCTAATAACGATCTTCGTGTATGCTTTGGGAAGAACCGGCATTCGGCTTGCCCTAATAATGTTGGACTTCAGCGCTGTGCCGCTAGGCTTGTTGCTCCGGGGAGTCGAAGGCGTTGCCATGGCGTTCGGGTTAGCTTGCCGCGATTTGGCGCCAGCTCTTCTAGCGCCCGCAGTTTGCCATGCCTGCTCTTGAGTAACTTCCTCCGGGAAAATATTTTCACCCTCTACTTGATATTCCATGATGGTAGCGGACGAGTGGCACTGAGCCGCCCCGGAGGCCAAAGCTCGGTCTCCGAAGTGCTCGTTAGACGCCGCCAACGGATGCACAGGAATGCCCGTAAAATGGTGAAAATTCACGCACTGTGGAAAAAAGGGTATTCACGTGGTCTTTACAACTTCACAGAACAGATGTGTACAAATAAACATTGACACACGACGATTAAATACAAGAAAAGTTGGGAAAATGCGGGAACCGAAGAACGCGTCTTGACTAGCCCATTCCTGCGCATCAAAAATGGTTCCAATATACCGACGAGCAGCATTGATATTGCTCTCGATGAAGACAACCGACGCACGCGACCACGCACGAAAAAATTGCACGATGCGCGGCCGCACTGAGTAAACCAGCGCACTCGAAAAGAGAAAATACTGTTCGTCAGGAGCCGTAAACCGAGCCACATAAAGACACAAAGAAACTCACGGCAATACAGTCACGTAGAATGCCAATAGCCAATAGAGCAATTTAGCTTTGGTACTAAAGTCCTGCAGCTAGTAAAATGACAGAGCTACAAGTCTGCTGTGTTAGGAGCATGCACAGATAAATGCAACACAGCAAAGCAGCTGATAACAAGCCAGGGAGTAAGTTTCGGTTTGTAGAGTGCACCATGACACAGATGCCGTGCCGAACGCGTGAAGTACGCGTCGTCGGTGAGCGAACACCTGCCACCAAGGCTACGTCGCCAGTAACAGATGCGTGACGCACCACCAACGCATAATGGACCGAGCATGCACTGCTAGGCCCGAGAGAATTTCATCCTAAACTACGCATGACTCGTTATTATGGCACACATAGGTTAAATGGCGAAGTGCTTATATGCGCCACGTGGAGGTTCCTTCCTCTATGATGCACGAGGACGCACTGACACGGTGTACTGGATTAGATTAGCCCAGTGACTCTTAAGACAGCTCATTTAGCCTTATGAATGGCAGATGTCGCGGCACTCTTCGCATGGATGGATGGATGTTATGAGCGTCCCCTTTGGAACGGGGCGGTGGGTTGCGCCACCAAGCTCTTCCTATTAAACTGCTTAATGTCCTACCTAGGAAAAAAACGAGAGAAAAAAAAACGCACCACGAATTCATTCTCATAACCCTATTTTCTGACCCCCTATTGTGGAACTTTGTTTTTGTACGTCTCATTTTTTTGTAGTTTTTCTACTTCCACAAACCTTTTAATCGCCCCTTACTAATCTCACTTGCGGACATGTTTACTTTCCCCCTGCTCCCGCTGAACCCAAGGGCTTCAAGGAGTCTGTTGGTGCCTAAATCGACTCCTGGGCAGATATCTTCATATTCTAATGAAACATGCTCCATCGTTTCCCTATAGCTTTACCGCAGCAAGCACATGCTTCTACTATGTTCTCATATCTCACTGTATAAGTGCGTGTTCTAAGGCATCCTGATCTCGCTTCGAAAAGTAATCACCTTCCTTTTGAGTTATCATAAAGTCTTTCTTTCCGGATTTCATTTTTTCCTCTTAAGTAGTTACTCATGGCAAGTTCCTTTTCTATTGCCGCCACCCATGAGATTATTTCAGCCTCTCTGACTTTCTACTTGACGTTCTTTGTTGCTATGTTGCTCACCCTACAGGCCGCGTACTTGCTGGTAAGTTTATTAGTTCTTTTCCTCCACTGTGAATCAATGTTCTTCCTGCACAAGTCCCTCGGCACTCTCCCTGCCCATTTACTTTCTTCCATATTGCTCAGTCGTTCTTCATAATCAATTTTACTGTAAGCTTCCCTCACTTCAAAACTAGTGCAGCCCATATCACCCTGCACAGCTTCATTTGTAGTCTTCCCGTGAGCGCCCCAATGCGAGGCGTCCCACTGACCTTTGATTCCCATCGAGTCCTGATTGTGCCCCTGATTTCAAGGAAAGAACCGTATTTCCAAAAGTAAGTCCTGGAACAATTACACCTTTCCACATACCCCGGAGCACCTGGTACCTAATGTATCCCCATAGGGCGCTGTGCTTCATTATCGCTGAATTTCTTTCCATTGTTCTTTGCTGTGTTTCCATATATCTATTGCCTTCGTTTATTCATATACCAAGATACTTGCATTCTTTTACCCGAGGTATTTCCTGGCCCTGTATTACCATTCTCCACTGTTTTCATTGAATACCATAACACCTGATTTTGTAACGCTAAATTGCAAAAAAGTATCGCCTTTCTGTCCACAGATAGTAGCCAGACGTTGCAAATCACTATGCTTCTTAGCTAGCAAAACAATGTCTTCCGCATAAACTAAACCTGGAAGCCGCTGCTCTACTATTGTACCCGCCTGTTTGTATGCGATTAAACCGTATTTTACTTCCTTCTAGCGGCCTCTCCATCCTCACCACGTAGATCATAAATACCAGTGGGTATAAAGGGCACCGCTGCCCCAGTCCCTTGTTGATATGAACTTTCTCCTCGCTCCTCATTCCTTCCCATTCAACGCAAACGGTATTTTCTAGGTATAGCTCTCTCAAAAGCTGTAGACAATATGTCGCCTCAGCCTCCCGCTTCCAGAATATCTTACAAAATGTTGCGGTCTACGTTGTCATAGGTTCCTGTAATGTCTAAAAAGGTCAAATCTAACGGCCTGCGTTGTACAATTGATATTTCAATACAGTGATTAATGACAAATAAGTTATCCAAACGCCTACCTATCCTGAAGCCATTATGAACTTCTCCCAAAATGCTCTTATCTGCCATGCTTAATACTTTTATTTAACTGCCTGCATTGCTAACCTGCATATTACCAATGTAATGGTCAACGGTCTATACTAGTAAATTCTTTCTCCACCTTACCTTTATAATATAAATGCATGCTACTTTGTCACCAACTCTGTGTTATTCTATCATTTCAAGCTTTTCCCAATGCTTTCACCAGCGCTGCCTTGCTTCTTGGTCCTAGTTCATTAATGAGCCTAATGGGAACCTCGTCTAGCCCTGTGGCTGTGTGCTTTGGAATTTTCTCTTCGGCTTTCCTCCAGTTGAAATTTGTCAGTACCAGCTCCTTTTCTATCTGATTCTCTTTTCTCGTCTTCTTTTTCTTCAAATACAACCTCGTCATTGCCTTGCAAAGATTAGGCTGTTATTTTTCGGATGTAAGTTGTCGCCGCTTGCCCTTCCAATTTATTCCCATCTTCGTGTAGGATATGTTTTTGTATTGTTGTTGACTTCCTGCCCAATAATTTTATGTGGTTCTAGAATATTCTAGGTGCGGACTTCTTTTTCTCACGTATTTCTGAGAACCAGCGCTCACTTCCACCTTTTATCTTTGCTTGCACCAGTATTTGAACCATAGACTTTTTCTCACGGTATATTTGCCATTTGCTGGGCACTTATCCTGCGACAACGGCGCCTTCTTTGCCTGCCTGTGCTCTCGGGATGTTTTTGTCGTTCGGAGATCGCTTCTCGTATCTCCCTGTTCCATCAGATTTTCCTTTCAACGAACACGCTTCTCTTTTCGCATGAGGCGGTAGCGACCGCCACCTGGCACCGACCACGACTCCTCTTTGCCGTGGCCTCAGAGATCGCGCGGCTCATCCTCGAGCAGCTTGAACGGAATGTAGCAGATTTGAGCGATTGTAGCAGGAATCCTGCAACTACGTGTGTGATGTCATTATATATATGGCATATATATGGCATTTTTGTACCTGAACCAAAATTTTAAATTAAATATTGTCTGTTCAGGTCGTAACTGTTCTGTGCGCATCGCGAACGCACGGCCGGACTTTGAAGAGGGACGGGAGCCTTCCTCCTTTCTAATCGCTTTCTGTTTCCCCGACCCCCTTGCGGACTGTGGGCGACAGAAAGGACCCGCTCCCTCCGTTCGGTTCCTGGCAGTGACGACACTTCGAGGTGTCGCGTGACGCTTCGCGTGCCTGGGCGACGGCAGCGGCGATGGGAACCGCGGTCTGAAGGACGCGGGACGCCCCACCGGCCCTCGAGACAGGGCCACTTCGTTACGGGCTGGAAAAGTGAACGTTTCGAGTACTTGAAACTTGCTTTCCTGGCCTTCTTAGTGTAATTAAAGTTTGTTATAAATGTTCAACTGCGTTCGACCCGTTATTCGGCCGGACAGCGGACGCTTTGATACCGTCAAGTGGGATCCGCGAGGCCAGTATAGTAACCCTTCAACTAAAATACTCGATGAGGCCGCCCATTATTCTTACGAAAAATCAAACTGCTTAATTGAATCATTTATACAACTACGGTAATAATAAACTTTTTTATCAATTACTTTACTGCACATATTTCAATCTACGAATTTTAGATAGTGACTGTTAGGCCGCTTATCTTTCGAACATGCAGCATGGGCGCTGTGGGGCTGCATGATCGTTTTGTATATACTGTCACGCGGTGGTGACGTTGAAGAACACAGTAGCAATACTGTGTAAGAAAAAACTAACTTTTATTGGGCGAACCCGTGCCCACAACAACAGGCTACACTTATAGCATAACAATAGCGGCGAACACGGTCGGCGATCGTCGAAAATCTGATGAGCGGGTCAAGCGCGTCGGCTTTTATACATCAGCCGTCGAATCTTCCAGTGTAATCGCTGGGACCCGTGTGCCTTCCACAAAGTTCTACATTATTCGCGTCGCGCACACATGCAATGAGGTTACACAAGGTTCGGTCGCAGACAGTGGATGGAACCATCGATAACATTCTAGAAACTTCCGATACACGCAGGCGCGTCCTGTGCTGTGCGATAACATTTTTTAGGCGATCTTTTGTTCTAGCTCTAATTAGAGCATGACGTCTCTTTGTTCTTCATGCCCGCCAGCCTCCCACGACGGCGCTCTCGAGCGTAGCCCTTTTTAGGGCTCCCAAGGGAGCGGGCCTTAGCTTTGTCATCTCCGCTACATTCGTTATGTAGCATATCAACATCGCGCTTCTCCCCCATGGAAGCCAACGACTCACCATCCGTACATGGGTGCAAGTGACCTTGTCCGTTCCCGGAACTTCGAGGCACATCTCAAAGAAAGCGGCAGGAATTTTACGATACCGCCAACCCTGCTCCTCCTCCACCGTTAAGCGAGCGCGAAAACCCCGAGTTACAAACTCGGGCCGTGGACGCGCACCTCTCAGAAGGATCCTGGCGAAAACGTCATTTGCGGAAGCGTCAGGAAATCCCACAGCCCATTCTCAGCCTCCTGCTGCTGAAGAGCCGGCGCCAATGCAAACGTCTCAGAGTTCCCCCACTGGTGAACCTCTCGGCGTCCCTGAAGCGGAGGACATAACCCCAGTAGTGAGCTTTTATTTTGTCTCACCCGTCACTGCGGTACACCTCGCTTCAGAGACGCAACCGTCCTAGGTCGTCTGGCACCCGGGGCCCACAGGTCTTCTGTCATCACCCCCCCCCCCCCCCCCCCCTGGGTATAGTCGAGGAAGGCGAGGATATCGGCAATTTCCGGGTTTCAGCACCAGTACAGCCGCCTTGGACACCGCGCACGTCCCCCGGGTCCCCCTCTCCTTCGCTTTCTTTCCCAGAGGTCGCGAATGCAGCAGGTATTGGCGGCGAGGAGTTACGGAGTGGCCATCTATCGGAAGCGCCTCGCTGGCGTAGCATGAGGGATCACGCGGCGCGCTCCTCATAGGTTTTGCTGTCAGCGCTCACTGAAAACACCACGCGGGAGTTCTTCCGGAAATTTCTGTAAGTACTTTCGAAACGAGAGAAGTTTTGACTGTCTAAATAATAATCTTGGGCAAACTGAAAGCACAGAATCGTTTACAGACGCTATCTCTTTACCGAATACGTACAGTAAACGCCACTATGTGCGGTCGCCGCGATTTAGTCTCCCGAACCGGCTTCTTGCGTGAAAGGTAGGCAAACGCCGAGACCAAACTATGTGAAATATGGTCTTATAGTGTTTGTATATCTAAATGGAGCGTAATAGAATGAAGCCTCAATGCAGCGATCGCACAGCTTCGCAGCGACCGACTGCGCGTCTGCATACTTGTCCGCGCACTGTTTCGCTTTCGCCGCGTGCGCGTTTTCGCACCGTGTCATGAGCTTTAGGCTGTAGAATATGAGCATTTGACAGTATACAAGCAACCAATGTTGCGTAGGCGCTATCAGAGCTGTTCAAAAATAATTTCATTGTAGGCTTCGACGCCTACGGGGACTGATGTGCCGGACGTCGCGACGATTCAATATTTTTTTTTTTCTAAATTCTTGGACGTTTCGATATTATTTCGCGAGTTGCGTCGCACTATATGTTTATCGGTGTTCTCAGCGTGCGATTTCCCGCTGCTTCTTTTTTTGTAATCCAGTGCATTAATTCATAACACAAACATGACCATATGCCATGCGTTCTTTTTTTGTGCTTCTTACCGCTCCCTACCCACTCCAGTGAACTTGCCAGTATATATAGCATCGACAAGTTCATAGACCAAACCGTCTTGACATTAGTCGGCCAGCGGACTCGGGCGAGCGTCTCAGTGCGCGTTTTTCAAACATTGCAGACCCGGGGCCGAAGCAGAAATCTTGCTCGCGTCTGTGCTTGCTGCATACCCGAGTTGTAGCCGATGACTGTTTGCCGGTTTTATTTCGCGAGCCACGCTTCACGCAGCTTCTTGTCCTGCGGCTACGTATGAATAAGGCTGACACCGGGCTCCGTTGCGTACGTCCGGCACTGCGGCACCGAGCTTTAGCCTACCATGTTGCGCACCTTCAAAGGCGGCCACTACCTATTCTAGTGCTTTCAATCGTTGTAAAGGAGACACTGGAAGCGGGAAAATCCCGCCAATAAATGAGGACCGCAGCGTACGAGGGAACTTAAGCTTTCCTTTTCAGCTCGCTTCGGTGCTCCCGAAGCTAGCTGCCGACGCGGCCGCTATGTCCATGTGATCCCTAATAGCACGTTACGCCGATGGTGGCGCCAGCTTTTCCAGTGGTGGAGCTATACCATAGTGGTGCTCGAGGCCAATACACGCTGGTTTTTTTCTGCGCCAAATAACACAGTGTGCTGCACTGATAACTTGTGATAAGCGCATGTGCACATCTTCTGTCAGACTGTAAGGCTTGGCAACCAATACAAATGCGGCATCGTGGCAAATACGGCTGACGTCACAAGTAAAAAAAAATGATAAAGTTTTAATTACCAATTTTAGCGGCAACATTGCATTGCAAAATTGAAGGCCGACATTCATATCTTGCCCAACAACAACTTCACGAAAATCGTCGTAGGTTCTATGGCCCGCAGTATTTTGGTTGTGGGCAGCCCTAAACGAAAATGAAATTGTGTCTCAGTGACGCTGATCTCCCCACCAAATTAGAAAAACGGAAAACGCCACCTGCCTCCCTGCTGCACGGGCGCCAATGCTATGACGATTACGAGTTCTCTTCATTCTAATCAATATAGCCTTGTTTTTATTTGCTGCTATACGGTCAAACGTGATTATTCGAGCTGCGGTACCACCGAAAGATTGGGAACAGAATAGAGCACGCTTCGTGTCGATTCTTGGCGTCACCATAAAAAAAAGGTCCTCGATGAAGCCCGTGCCAGCAAAACCTGTTGGTCTGCATTCGCAATGGAGAGGGTTGAGGGATCAACCTCACTGGTTCACTATTTCATATTTCTTTCGCTACTGCCATACTAGGCGCCGCCCGCAGTGCCAAAGTACTGTAGGTTGTAGCACCCAAAACGATTTTGTTTAAGAAGTTTTTGTCGAGTTAATAATGTGACTTTGAATCCTCAATTCTGGAATTGAAGTACTTCCTCTATAAGTACTAATTAGGGGAATATTAAGGATATGGTTATTACTTACCTGCCATATTTTTCACACTACCGAGTTCCTAGTAATCACAGAGACATAACTTCATAGAATATCCGGAAGTATCCTTACAAAATTCACGTTTTTTTTAATTCTGTGCAGCTGACGCAGACACTGTACTTGACTTGAAGTCACACAATAACAACAGTTTTCTGAAACTTTCGAGGGTAAGAAGGAAAGCGTGAAACATAACGGCAGGTTTCGCAGCGGCTTCTCGGAGCGAGCGGGAAGTAAAAGCGAGCGCCGCGACTATATACAGCCTGTCGAGTCATACGCCGCCAAACTCTTCGGCCGCACCGAGTCTGAAGACGATTCAGAGAATCCCATTCGCGACTTTTGACGGCCGCACTTATGCAACGTCGCTCTCAACGAACGCTTCGCCGTAAACGAGAGCGCCGGGTGCGCTCGTTGACCGCCCTCTTCCTGCTGTCTTTGTTCGTCTTCGCTGAGCGTTCTGAACGGAAGAGGGACCCAAGAGCCTCAACGCCTCACTGTATGTTTAGCGACTCCTGCTCCCAGTATGAACGCACGGCACACTCCACATGAAACATTCCGCTAAGGCGAATAGTTTAGCGACCATTTTGGGAATTAAATTTCTTAGCCCGCACGTTCGTGCAATTATTCCATGGGGTGTTCATAGAGCTGCAGCCGACAATTCTGCGGCGCAACGCATCGGGTACATGAGCTCGGGCTACTGGAT